>NC_064437.1:64268971-64373971 GCF_023343835.1 Lagopus muta | reverse complement strand
TGTGCAAGCAGGTTCTTTTTGTGCTTTTTGCTCCTTGTGTTTCGTGTTACTCTGCAAAGGAATGTTGAATCTCAGAGCTGTGTTGGGCTGGGTGCTTAATATTCACCTCCTTCCATCCGTTCTCCTCCCATTTGCATGCTGCAATTAAAGGAAGTAGGCTTGTTTGCATAGTGCTTTAAAAATGTGTCTGTCAGCAACAACACCGGGGCTTGAAGAGCTGTCTCTCCAAGAGCAGAGCTAACTAATTGCGTGAGGGTCACACCATCTGTTGCTAAAGAAGTAAACCTTCAGATGAGAAGTTAGAATTCATGAAAAACCTCCTGACAGGGATAGCTTGTACTTGGGTGCTTGCTTTTTTTTTTGTATGGTTTCAGTTATTTTCTATTAATTTCCCAAACTTTGATTCCCTCCACCTTTTTACTCCTTTTTTTTCTGGAAGAGCCTTCATGGAAGTCCTTCCTTGTAGGCACAGTTTCGATGATGCTCTTGATTACTATTTTTGGGGGGATTTTTTTCAGGTTGCTCATTAACTCATTCCTAGTATTTTTGTTTCTTGCTCTTTTGAACTAGAATCTCTCCCAGGTGATGATGTTGTGAGGTCACAGGGTTTTCATGTCCTTGGGGGGACTGCAGGACTGGCTGGGAACACCTGCAGCTCCAAGGAACCCCATAGAATGCCAGCAGGCACATGCTTCTTTGCAAGCTTGAGAGATGTGAGCTTCGTTATGTTTGTTGTGCTCTCCCAGGAGAGGATGCTCTAATTGTTCACTACTTTAGGTAGCTTCCCTGTACCAATATCACATCAAATTGCTCCGAATTACTTGAAATAATAAAAATCTGCAGAAAGTATTTTTATTTTCTGGGAAAAACAGTATGTCTTGAAAATGTAAACAGCAGGCATTTCATGGAACTCTTGGCTAAGGATTTTGTAGTGTTGTGGGAAACAAACAACTAGCGATAGGATGAGACGTGATGTCCTCACGTTGCACCAGGGGAGGTTCAGATTTGATATTGAGGGAAATTTCTTCTCCCAAGGAGCAGCCAGGCACTGGCACAGCTGGCTGGGGAGGGGGGGGGGGTGAGTCACTGTCCCTGGAGATGTTCCAGACCCATGGGGATATGGCACTGAGGGATGTGGGCATGGTGTGAGGGTGGGTGAGGTTGTGCTTAAGGGTCTGAGAGGTCTTCTCTAACCTTAATAATTCTATGAATGCTTAAATCCAATAGCTGAGATTTATTTTGTGTTTTACTTTGAGATGAACCAGTGTTTCTTATTGTAAAGCATATGCTTATACATAAAAGGAATTAGTAATAGTGAAGTACAAAACAACCACTTGACAGCATTTAAGTTTAGACAAAAGTCTCCAGCTTGCTTCCTGTACAACTCCTTTCTCATTTAATGTTTTTCAATAAGCCTCTTCTTTCTGTCACAGCAGTACCTGTATTTCCAGGTTCTTCCTTGCGTGAAGATGAGTGTTTGTGTATATATGTTGTTCTGTGCATATCATCCCCAGTTTATTAGGTTTTCTAGGGATTATGCCAATAATGTGAACCAGTTCTGTTTATCCAACAACCTGGCAGCAGGTGCAGTTTGATCATGGGGATACCCATGCTCTGCTCTCTGCCAAGTTGGCTTTAGTAGAAAATGTTTTAGAAGCTGAGCTTGTCAATATGGGCATGAAGTATCTTGCTTTCTTCAATAAGAAATCTCTTCAAAGTCTCATGCTGTCTCATAGCAGAAATGTATCTCTTAGTGATGCTGAATGAATGAACCAGAAAGATGCAACTTTTTATTTGCATCACAGAGAACTTGTGGGATTTGCAACTCGGGGAAAAAGCCTAAAGGAAAAAGAGGTGGTAACGTTATACTTGCACCAAGTTTTCAGAAGCCTGCTGGATTTTAGTCAAAATTTTTCCGTAGATCAAAGTAAAGTAATCAGTTCTGTCTTCTGAGTAAATAATTGGGCCTTTGATTGCAGGATGAATGATTTTTTTTTTCTATTACCTCCCAAAATTAATGGCTCCTTGTTTTGATCAGATCACTATGTACATAGAGTATAACCCACTGGTATTGATGTGATCATATATGTCTCCTGAACCGTAACTTAAGGTTTCTTTTAGAAATAAGCTTGATTAATCCCAGTGATTGAAAGAAATCAGGATCACTGATGAAGAGAGATTCAGATTTTAATAATTTCTGTGGTAGGAAGCTGAGAGCAGAGGCTCAGAGGATTCTGGTTTAGATTCTGACACACAATCATCTCAGGGAAGGTTTTTAGGTTTTTAGTGTCAGCAGAGAGACATTTGCAGGGATTTTTAATATGCCATCTTACAAGCTGGGCAATACAAATGTGCGCCCTTTTCAAAAATACACCTTTTTTTTTTTTTTCCTCAGGAATTACTCTCCTGAAAACCAGCTACAGTGAAAGAATATTAAAGGTTGAATTTTTAGCTGGTGTATATGATTGCGTTACACTCATTTCCAATAAAAGGCAACTGGGTGGTGACATGATGCATAAAAGAACAGTGTGCTGGCAGCTGATGTCTACAAGAATTCTAGAGGAATTTAAGAGTCACCACCCTCAGATTTTCAGTGAATCGTGTGATAATTTTAATCATAGGGAGGGAGGAATTAATATATCTGCATAAATCCCCATTGGTGCTGTTGGTAGCAATAGTTGGAAACCTCAGTGTTGGAACAAACCTTGTTTAAGCACAATGTTTTGATTCTGATGTTTGAGGATATAAAAGTTTTTGGGGCTTGATGCTGCAGAAACCATCTGTAGATTGTTGAGATCTATATGTGACTTCAGAAAGTATTTCCTTCCCATAACTATTGGTTGCTGTGCAAGGGGAAAAGCCTATCAGCTTTTCAAGTTCAAGAAACTGCTGGTCTTCTGCATCAGAGAAGCATAGGGAGAGGCATTCTTAAAAGTATTTTCTGGTTTTGTTCTGCATGGCTTTTGGAACAGATATTGGTGAAAATGATGGAGATGACACTTAAACACTGGGAGTTGTGAACTCCTTTTCTTGTATTGTGGCTGTCCCCGACCCCTTTCCACTGCAGTTCCCTTTGTGCTTGGTGTATATGGGTTAAAAAGAGGGGCTTCAAGAGCAGAGTGCAGATTCAAATGTTGCTATGTTATAAAATTCACTTCTGCTTTATTTGCAACTGAAACTTGTCATAAAGTAAAGCAAAACAGAATGAATCTTTATTTAAAGCCGTGATCAATGGATTATTAACAAAACATATCCTTTGTTTAGGTAATTTTCTCCAGCATGGCTATTCCAACAGTGTTTAGTAACTTATTTGATAGAGAGGTCACAAAGGTTTTCTGTTACAAAAGCTTGTTGTAACCTTACATGTAAAGTTTAGACTTTTTTGCAAAATTTTGGTAAGGAAGTTTGTGCAACTTTTGTTTTTCCACATATTTTACAAGTTGTCTGGAAAGCTTTGGGACCATGCTTAAGATGTTATCAGTAGGGGGAGGAAAAAAGTCATTACTGTAAGAATCTGGTAGTAGAGTGTAAGCTGTGAATTCCCACAAAGCGGGGGCATGTATTTAGCAGCACGTGGAGTTGTGGCAGCAAAACCTGCCGTGTGTCAGGTCTACCATTCATTTATTTTTGAAGTAAATAGGAATTAAAGACATTCAACCATTGCAGGATGTGCTGACCAGTGTAGAAATCAGAGCTGGAGGGTTTGGAAAGCACCTGAAGAGACTGTAGAGTCCATCCCACTCCTCACACCTGCTAAAGTAGGTACCCTTCCATAGGTCACACACCAAGGCATCCCGATGGATCTTGAGTATTTCCATAGAGGGAGACACCATAACCTCTCTGCGCAGCCTGTTCCAGTGGTTTGTCACCCTTACCATAAATAAATTCTTCCTCGTTTTAGTACAGGACTTTTTACATACATGTTTTAGGCCATTACTCCTTGTCCTGTCACTCCACACTGCTGAGAAGAGCCAAGTCTCAATGTATTACCCATGCAAAACAGAAGAAGAGCAGATCAACCTCATCGGGAGTTTTGTTAAGTGCCTGAACTGGTGACTTTGCTCCAGTGATCAGCAGCAAGTACTGAGTTGCATTTCCAATTTGCCTTTCCAAGTTGCCTTTCTTGATTGCGACCAAAGTTGCCCCGTATGCAAACACACTGCAGGTCTTCAGCTCAGAGCTGCTTTCTCACTGCTTTCTCAGCTTACTCTGACTGGGGTTCATGCTCCAGAGGGCGATTTCCAGAGTTAGGATCTGGATCCAGGGTGAGGGCTCTCTTCTGTGGATGAATTAACATACACCAGGTTACTGGTGAAAGGCCACTGATACCTTTCCAAATATTGAAACTATATAGTAATATAAGTAATATAAACTAAGTATAGCTGGAGTAAATCTGACAAAATGTTTTCCTTACCAAAGGCAAAGAAGCAAACCAATCTGCCTTGCAGCCCACTGCTCCACTGAAAGAGCTGCAATAAAAGCCCTGAAATGATGTGGGTGTTAAGAGTTAAACTCCTTGCAACGCTGGAAAACTCCTTAGACGGTCCCGATCTGAAAACATGCATCACTTCATTCTTTCATACGAAAAACAGTATTTCAAGTTGTGCTTTGGACATGATGTCCACTTTTTTGGCTCAACAAACAAGCCAGAAATTGTTTTTAGATTTCCTCCTTGGCATTCACAAAGTTTTGCCTTAAAACCCTTAGGGACTTGCTGAAAGAGATTTATTTATGTGCATTGCAAGAAGCTTGCCAAATAACTTCAGCTTCATGTTTTTTAATATTTTTTCTAAATTTAAAAATTAATAAAAGGAGTAAACTTTTGGTTTAGTCGCTATTAATTATGAATATTTCTATCTATTCTGTCTTAAGTATCAAAGAGAAACTAAAGTTCAGATTCTGCTAGGAAGTTTTAAAAAAAAATAACTGGTGAAGGCTCTCCCCCTGCTTTATTGTTGGATTTTTACAAAGTGTTTTGGATTATTTTTTTGGTGAGGTTTCTCTTCTTTATCAAACTTTGGAGCTGGGAGACTTCCCATTGACAGAGCTGTTGGCCAACTTGCTCCTATTAACTTTTGAAGTGTTCTTTGGAGATGTTAGAAGGGAAAAAGTAGTTCTGCTGCAACAAAAAGAACAGATGTTTTATGAGCTGTGATGTTTTTCTCTTCAAAGTAAGAAGAAAAGTTCCCAGACTTGAGTAGGAGTAAGAGCAGATTTGCCCTCCTTTCACATGTACAGGCTGAGGACGTTATGGGTGAAATTAGGATTTACTTGATTTGTTTTGTAGGCAGTGAAAATTAATTTTTCTGGTTGTTTTGTGGGTTTCACAGCACTGTGGTCTGCTTCAGAAATCAGTGATGTCCTTTGCCCCGCTTATTTGGAGTTTTGGGTTTGATTTTATCCAGTATTTGATTTAATTGAAAGGTTAAAGACATTGTCAGCTTTATTTGGACTTATCTGGCAGTGGATAATCTTCCTGGCTGGACCTGTTTGGCCAGCAGCGGAGGTGATGTATGTTGATCTCTGCTGTGCACGTGAGAGACTGATAATGGCATGGATATACAAGTTTTTGATAGGAATTTAAATATAATTTCTATATCAAAATGCAAGGTATATACTATTGGCACTACAGCAATGTTTAATAAGCTATTTATCATTAGTGTGAGTACTGGGAGTATAATGAACCAGTTGTGTCAACACTTGGTCCCCGTGCGCTCTCTGACTGGGATCTGTGAGGAGCCCGAAGTAGTGAACTCATTTAACTTGTTTTGGAAGAAAAAAGTAATTGAGGTAATATAGAAGGAGCAACTTTTTTTTCCCCAGTATTTTTTTGTTATTTTTTTGCAATTATTTTTGCATAACAACACGTGGCCAGGCTGTGCTGCTGGGCAGGACTGGGAGCAGTGGAGAAGGAAGCACAAGCAGAAATAAGCATGGCCAAAACACAGATTGAATGATGTCAGCTATCCCTCTTTCAGGTCACTGCTGTTTTTTTTCCCCCTCTGTACTATGGTTTGTGGTGGAAGGATATTGAAACAACTGTCTTTTTTTCTTCTCTTCCCCCTTTTACTATGTAATATAAAAACAAAGAACTATATTGTATTAATATGAATTCGTGCCAGAGCGTGCTTTATGGGGTCATTAATACATTTCTTGGGAGGTCAAAAGACATGAAACTGAAGGGCTTGTGCCTCACAATAAAAGTGAGGCATGTATTGTTGGCCCAGGAAAACATGCCCTGGAGTATAATATTTGTGTATTTAAAAAATTATACTGGCAGAAAATACAAGGGCAGCTGCAGTACTTTGGACTGTGCGTAACAGAAGTGACACAGGTGAGGGCTGGAATGGAGGCTGTAATGGTGGGAAAATTGGGCTGGTGCCCTGTTTGGGTTCTTTATGAGGTAGGAAAAAAATTGTCTTCATAGTTTAAAAAAAAAACAAAACACTTTTCTCCTCGTGTGAGTATTTTTTTTCTTTAAATATGAGAAACTCTGGTCACCTGTATACTGGGCTCTGGGCACGTGAACAGGATATCCCATGAAAACCCTGGGGAGAGGAGAAAATTAACCACTGAGAGCAACTACTGTAGTTCTGAACAATCTCTGATAGGGCAGAAAATATCGGAGACTGCTGAGGCAGAGGGGTTGCTCCTCTCCAGGCTCACACCTGCCTGTGCCCAGGGGATTGCTGATGCCTCCTGTCCTTCTCTATCAGGCTGTTTTGGGAAGGGGGGGCTGTTCTTTTTTCTTGTAAAAGGCTGAGAACAAACTGTGCAGAGACTCCAAGAAGTGTCCTGCAGAAGAACAGTGATGGATGTATTTTTTTTTTTTGTCAAGTAGGGGGGAAAAAAAGACTTGTTGAAAACTTTTAAACTTAGCTGCTTTCTCTTTCTTGCTCCTTCATCTCCTCAATACATAGGTTGCTTTGAAAGTAGTGCCTCCTATTTATTTTCATGGAAACTACACTGGATGCGAAGAGCACAAAAACATTATTTGATAAAGTCCCAGCTACAAAATGCTATTTTACACTATAGTCACCATCAGTGTCTGATTTGCACAGGTGGACTGGTTGAGATGCTCTTCATTTTATGGTGTGACAGCTGCACGTAGCCATCCAGCAAGTGGCTTATCTTTCATGTTGCTGTCACTACTGCTGAAGCACAGCATCCACCACTCACCGTGCTCACAACCACTGTTTGGTCTCCATCAGCATTCAGCGATGAATGCCAATGGGTGCTATTTTTTTATTATGGAGGAGTTCAGTTCCACACCTTTGTGTCATACGTCAGGTGCCATTCTGACTGCCCCTCTGCTGCCATCTGTCACACAGCAACAAACTGCAATGGAATATCAGTGGGAAGGTTGGTGCCATCCCACCAACATCTGCCTCTGCATTTGTGCAACAACATAATGGAATGGGAGACATTACTTCCACAGCAGTCCTCATACATGTATAAATATATTTATACATGTTTTTATACATATATATGTATACCAAACAAGAAAGAAGATTTAAGAAAAAACCTCAAAGCATGCCTCTTGCCTGTGTAACTCTGTTGGTAGATGAGCTGAAGCCCACACCGTTTTTAATGCGGCTTTTCAGTGCCCATGTGGATGCTACCAGTAAGGGCAGTTGCTGTGCTTCCACTGGTGTCACCCTGTTGTGAGCCTGTGCTGTTAGAGAAGTGGTAGTTGGCTGTTTGCTTAACTCGCTGATGGAGCTTTTCATTATCTTACCACTAATGCACTGCAGAAAACGGAATCATTAGAGTGCAGCGACATTCAAATGTAAACATTTGAATAATTTACACTTCCAGCCACAGTTAAATAAAAGGTTTCAATCTCTGATGGAAATCTGACAATAAATATTAATTTCTAATTTTCAATAGGTAAACTTTATCAGTTCCTAAAAGCCTTTTTTTTTTTTTTTTTTTTTTTTTTCCCCTGGAAGTGTAATAGCGATTTTGACACTTGAGCACGTTTGGGATTTAAGTTTCCCTCTGGTCAACAGAGCTGTGAATAGTAGTTATACAAATGAAAAGCTAGGAATAATTACAAGTGTTACAATTAGTAGCAATTTAGGGACCTTGACACACCAACAAAAGCTGTGTCTTTTTCCATAGATTTTTCCTGAGGGATGTGGGAAAAGGAGTGGAGGAGAGGCAGTGTCTGAACTATGGAGGTGTATGACGGCATGGGCTCCAGCACTGAAATAACTCTGTGATAGAGGAGTCAGCAGCTCACTTTTGGGAGCATCGTTTATGGGCACAGCTTTAGAAAAGGAGGAGAGATTTGCAGTGGGATTTGGTACCTGTAAGGCATGGGAGCACCTGGCGTTCCCATGATAGATGTGTCTCGATTTCCACTACAAACTTTTATTTTCAGAGGTTTATGGGTCTGTAGTAAAAATCCACTCAGAGTTTACACTTGGTTTACACCAGGTCTCTGTCTCCCCAAGTTTATTTTAACAACATTTTTATGTGGTTCTTCTTCAGGCAGCTTGGGTTGAATAAAACCCAAGGCACACTGGTTTTCAATGCTGCCGTGTAGTTTTACCACCAGAAGGAGTTTTGAGGTCAATGAAGTTAGGAGGGTTGTAATTATAAGCAGATGCTTCAAGCCAATTACTGTTGTTTTTTTTAATGTGATTTTAGCATGTTGTTGTAGGACAGCAAGACTTTCATAAAATGCAGAGATGCGGTCACACAGTAAAAGTGTGAGATCCTTCATCAGACTTGCCACTTGCCTTGCTCACGGGGTCCCATGTGCTGAGTCCTCCTGTGCCCACTGCTGGCCTAAGAAGTAAACATTTGGGGAATTATCTCCCCTTTAAAGCTTATTCTGGTTGTAACTCTGGTTGGAGGCAGGCTCATGGTCAGAATGCTGCCATGCTTTGTCCTTTCCAAAATATGTCACTGGTGCTTCTACTGCTCTGTGGTATATGAACATCTATTCTATACTCGAATATCACCACCATGTTGATCCTAGTAGTGTTTGCTTGCCTAATTTTCAGGTTGGTGACCACAAAACTTCTTTTCATCCCCTTGAATGTGCGAGCCGTTAATTGATGATGTGCTTTGAGTCAGAAGCCCTTGATCTGGCTCATCTGTGCTGATGAGTACGTGTTATACCGCATCACATCTTCTCTTCTGTGCTTCCTCCTAAGGTATAATTGTTGTCTACCAATCTTTTTACATTTCATTAATAAATAGATTTTCAGCTTTCCTGTGATTGTTCCCATCATCGTTCTGGAGCTCCTGGGATTTGCACGGTGCTGGTTTTTTAACCAGCAGTAGCAACGCTGCAGCCAGCAGTCCAGAACAATCTCCATCATTAATTTATATTCTTCAGGATAGTCCTTACAGAAACTTGTGTTTAATGCGATTGTGTGGTCTTGATTAACATCAGTAATCCCAGTGATAGAGTTGTTCAATAATCACTGCACAGCCTGGTGGGGGGAAGGGAAGAGGAGTGCAAGAGAAATACAGGTAAAATCATTTTGCTTTTGGATTGTTCATGGGTAGAGGACAGCAAACTTTCCACAAAGGAATGAAAACAATAATCACTGCGCTTTCCAAATCTTCCATTTTATTTTTTTCCCTATGACTAGGTGAAAAGAAAAGCTTGCTCCTTCCCTTGGTGGGATTTTGTAATGAAGGAGGAAGGGAGAGGCGGGGGAACACGAGGGATGACCACTGGGAGAGCACTGAGGTGTCCTCTGCTCCTCTCCCACCTGGGGTGCAGCAGCAGGGGGAGAGTTTCATTGCTCCCTTTGCACTTTCCTGCTATAAAAATTGTTAGAGTAGTTTGCAACCAGACACACCAGGGGTCTCAGACCCCTCCAACTCATGGGAGAGATCTGAGTCTAGGGAAATTCCTTCATACCGAGGGCCATTTGCACTGTCCAGGCACTCTCTCTCGGGGGTGCTGTGCATCACCATCACTTCTACTAATTATGGGGTTTTGGGGCAGGAATCTGAGTCAGCACAACATGCAAGAAATGATTATTTCTGTATGGTTCGATTGACTGAGATGAGGGAGA
Organism: Lagopus muta; assembly: GCF_023343835.1. Lineage (NCBI taxonomy): Eukaryota > Metazoa > Chordata > Aves > Galliformes > Phasianidae > Lagopus > Lagopus muta. The sequence goes on along the minus strand of NC_064437.1, from coordinate 64,363,928 downwards.
TAGCAGCAGAATGAAACAACATGCAAGGCTTGTGCTCTGTTGTATTCACCTCAGAAAGACACAGCCATACTACCCAACAACACACATCATGTGTGCCCCACCATAAATGTCTGAGAAAGCAAAAAGATGAGAGAACCCTTGAAAGTCCTTTTAATCAGTCTTTACTGCTTTGCTGTGCCCCCCAGCACCATCAGCTGCTGCCTGTGGCATTTGCAGAATGGAGACAGGCATAAAACTTTGCCTCTTAGCACTAATCGATACTGGATTTACTGCAGAAAATATTTGGCTAAGCCAAAGTATGACCCAATGCCACATCTCCTTTTCCCTGTTTTCTGGTCTCTTCTTGCCCTTCTGCCTCCTGGCACTGTGGAACTAGAAAATACGTTAGAAAGCAAAGATGTGTGAATTGTTTTCCTTTTAGAGCAACTCGCCTTTATTGAGATGCATTTGTTATCCTGGACTCTGAGAAGCACCTTGCCCTTTTCTTGCTCTATTTTCCATTTCTGTCTCTTCTTCATCCCTAACTTTATTTTCTCTTTATTTTCCTCCTTAGCTTTTCTTTCTCTTTACATCTTCTTCCCTCCTCTACCCTCACTCATCCTTCTTCTCATCACTCACTTGATTTAAGGTAAGGAGAGCACATGTGAAGAGAATTGCTGTGTACAAAAGTTAAAGATATATATGGGATCCTTCATAATGCGATTCACTCAGGCTGGTGATAGTGAAAAGGTATGTTTTCCCTGAGCTTGCCAGCAGTGTAAACCATTCAATTGATAACATAATACGTTTTTATGGTCTCTGTATAGCGATTTTCCATTTAAGTGTAAGTTAAATTGATGAATTCACATAGAAGCATAGAGGAAAGTTTTTCCTTTTTCTTTTGTAGTATAAATTCTACATGAACACTCCTGCCCTCCATTGTGAGTGAGTTTTCCTCCCAGCCATACGTGAAATGTGCCCTTAGGTTCTGTTACAAATAGGTTTACACTGATGTGTATGGCTGCTATAAGCATTATGGTCTTGATCTCATACTCATTGAAATCAATGGCTGCTTTCCTCTTCCATGTAGCAGCACGAGATCAGTGTCTGCAGGTTGGTCTGAGAATGGAGACCTCGTGGCTTGGCTTTAGTTTTGGAGGTTTTTGCATCTATTTTGAGAATACTGGTTTTTAGCTGGGTCTGCTCTACCTGATATTCTCGTCTTTGTGACATAGCTATCCCATTTTGATACTCACATGGGCAATTTCTTAAGAATTTTTCTTAGTCTGTTATTCAGTAACAGTTTCTAGTCTTTTTCTGGTTGGCTTGGGGGATCTGCGGCTTGAACTGAGATTATTTCCCTCTGTGGAAATGAATGGACCCTTTTGCTGGTTGGGTAATGGCAGCAGATCTGCAGAAACAGGAGCGGCTGCAGGGAGCAGTGCTTGCTGTTCAGCTGGTAACATATTTTCTCAGTAAGTTTGCTGGTTGGAGTGCTTGCCTTTCCCATGAAATGTAAAACGTGACCATTTGTGCTCTCTAACAGGATCCAGCGACAGTTTCAAAGTGTCTGGTCACATTTCAGCTTGGCTGGGCTATAATTCACCCCTCTAAAATACATTAATCAAATATATTTTCTGCACTCTGCTTCCTAACAAGGACTCACATATTTATTTTTTGTGCCAGCACTGCTATATTTCACACGAATTCTAATATTTCAGTGGTCGGTAGGGAATCCTTATTCGTATGGATTAGAGATCCACTTGGCTGAGAGGTGTTATTAGAAGTAAGGGTCTGCATGTTGACACAGTACTTGCTATAATGTCTGGTTATAGTTTTTGGCATGCCAAGACTAGCTTCATGATGAGCTAGTCTTGGCATGTCCATAACCCCAAGTTTCAGACCATCAAATGCCAACTGCCCCGTTTATGTGAGCCCACAGGAACACCCAAAGGTGCTCATTCTGAACAAACATGTACTTACATTCATCATTAATCAGAACAGCTTATTGCAGTTTTTAAAATGCTCTGAAAGTTGAGGGCAGAGGGAAGCAGTGCCCCAAACTGGGATGTTTTCTCAGTTGTGAGTTGAGTACCACGTCTGGCAACATCTGCAGCATCTGGGCCGGAGCAGAACCCAGGGGCTGGCACCAGCTGCTCCACATTCAGTGTGCAGGTGGCTCCGAATGTTGCTCCTTAGTTGCATCACCCCTCTTCCTCATTAAACAATGCAGATTAGGGAAAGAGTTACGCGTTTTCTGGCAGTAGGTGCTTATGCAGTCTTAAAATGGAAGAAAAGCCATGAACGTCTTGAGGCACAGGAGACTTCTACCACATCTCCACTTTGGAGGCATGTTTGCCATGCAGGGGTCTGAGGGTACCTTCCCCCATACCTTTTGTGCTGTCTTTGCGCCTGAGCCATGCAGGAAAGTGGGTCTCTCCTTTGTTTTGAGAGTGAGAATTGAGCATTGCAGGCTCTTTGGCATACCAATAAGGCCAGTGACAATAAAAAGGAGCAGTGTTCATTATACTGCTGTGTGGGGAGTTTCTTTAAGAGTTGGGCCCTAAATGGTTTTTAATCCCAGGATGCACTGATTGTGATAATGTGGAGAGGCAAACCTAGCATCAGTTATAAAATCATTGCAAATATGAGCAGTACAAGAAGCGGTCCAAAGGATCCTGTTACAATTTCTGCCTATTCCACAAGGGCTTGAGGAAAGTAAAAGAGGCAATGATTTTGTCTGGGACTTGCTTAAGAAAGAATACTTTTTGTATAAGTAAGCCAAAAGGTTAAGGAAGTAAAGAGAATTTAAATACAGTCAGTTTTAGTAATTTTTCCTGTTGTGTTCCTTAACTGCTTCTTAACATCATAAAAAAGCCTGCAGCACTCAGGTGAAAGGAAAAAAACCCTCAAGCCAACAAGAGAAGCCCTCACCAAGCCAGCCTACAGGAGTAAGAGCTGTAAAATGTGGGCTGTGGCACACCTATAAAACATAATTTTGCTTTTCAGTCCGCAAGAGTGCTGCAGATCTAAAATTACAATAAATCTCTAAATGTCCGGCATTGATTACTTCAAGCCTGTGGCCTTAATGGACAACAGAGCAGCACATTATGATGCCACGATTAAGGAATTGTGGAAAAGAGTGAGAGTGATTTTGGACTTTCTTTTGGCACCTTTGCAGTGCTCAACGTTACCACAATTATTGGTTTTCTGAAATATGTCCCTATGCATTATTCTGATCAGATTACTTGCATTGCACAATCCTCTGGTGAATAACAGGACAATAGCACAAAATAAATCTCTCTCTGAAATTTAATCTCCATGTCTGTAGGCTGGCAAGAAGAACATCCCTAGCCCTCTGATAAGAAGTTGTATATTTTCCTGAATGGTGGTATATTTTTGTTTTATAATTGTCCTTAATGTAAATTCTCAGGCAAGAAAGCAACGATGCCAAAGATCTCCAAGGAAAGAAGGGTTGAAATATGGCTGAAGTGTTCCCATAAGCTCAGCAGGAAGAAACCCTAATTTTCTTAGTAAACTACAGGGGCGGGTGAGTTTGGTGACTTACAGAAATCATTAACCTTTCCCCTATTATTGGTTCTCAGTGTAATTTGTTTGATAATCTTCTTCCTCAGTGAATAGTAGTCCAGCTTATCAGCTAATAAAATATCCTCCCATCCTTCGGCAGTGTTTAGCACACTGTGGCTATGATACAGCCAACAGCCGTGCGGAAATACCTGTTCTCTTCGAGGGCACTTCTAAGCCAGGGATTGGAAAGCAGCCAATATTTATGGCCTGAAGGGCAATCTTGTGTTTATTATTGCTCATCCACTGAGCTCCATGGACAAGCTAGAGGATAATGGTTATATTAAGACAGCAGAAAATCTGCTGAGTTTTAAGCGCTTGGATTTCACGTGCGTGCATCCAGAAGTCGACCTTTACAGATGTGAGGTGCTCAGTAATCCCTGGGATGCCCCCTAACAGTGCACAGCTGTGTGAGTATCAGTGTGGGCACACAGGGGCTGTGCCACATAACCCAGCTGTTGGGGCTGGTGTGGCGTGGCTGTCTGCAACTGCAAACTCAAGGAAGATGTTCGGCTGGGGCAGGCTGTCTTCAGCCCTGCTGGGTTCCTCAAAAGCTGTGTTGGCTGTTTGGTAGGGCTGGATGCAGTATGCAGCTGGGCTGGCGCAGGCTGCTCTTGGCTGTGAGTCTCCCCCATGGCAGCCCAAGCTCCCTTCCATGCTCATGCAGTGAGCAGAGCATCGTTAGTGATAATGGCACAGCCACGGTGGCACAAGGGGCACTGCATTAGACTCTCACCTCTTTGGGGCCAGGTACAAACTGAGGATCAATTCATGAGTGAAATTTGGATTTGAGATCTTCGCTGTAGTGTCTGCACCATTATACCACAAAAATTGCCCTGCAGGTGGGCATGACTGCCAGTGCTGCTCAGAAAGGTTCTAGGGCCGGGTGGAGTGCTGGGCTCAGCCAGCTGAGATGAAAATGTATTGGCAGAGCATGGAGTGGAAGTTCACCCAGCAACTGCGTGCTTCATCCTGGCTCCATCTCTGCTGAGCTGTCCAGCTTGGGGTCTCTGCCACTAAATGAACCCAACTGGAAGAAACATTGGCTTTTCTGTAGCGTGTGACTGCTCTGTGCTCTAATTACAGAGAGATGATTGAATTTGTGTGATTTAGGAAGAAAGTTTAAAATACAAATTTCATTTAAACAGGGATCACTAGGACTTGTAAATTGGCACTGGTCCAGGGAAGCAATAGCCAGCAGCAGTGCATTGCTTTGTATTCAGCACGGTTCTGGCTGTTCCTGTGTGTGCGCACTTCTATTTCCATATGGAGCAGCCCTTTTTTGGGGCTATTTGGGAGCAGGTGAGCTTCTTTGCGCTGTGCCCTGAGAGCTCTGTGTATGGTGACGCAGTGCACTGTGCCAAGAGCATCCTGCCACACCTGGAGAGGGCACTTCAGCTGACAGAGGTCTTTCTTGGGTGACTTTGTTCTGTTTTAATGGTCCTCAAAACCAGAGAGCTATAAGCTGCCTCTCCTCAGCTCTTCTTCTTGTCTAATATGACTTTGGAGACTGATCTGATCCAAAGGTTTTTTCCCATCTATGCCTGGTATGAGACACATAGATTTTCTGCTCTGTAACTCTTTCTTGTTCCTCCTTTTTGTTGACGCTTTTTTTGTTCCCCCATTCTGTATCTGCTTTCAACAGTCTATTTCCTTAAGCTTTCACTTCTGTTTTCAAATTTCACTGGTGAAGAGCATTACTAAATATCAGTTTGAAATAGTTTTGCTTGCAATGTCTTAAAACTTGTGGTTGGAATTGCAGATAGTATTTGTCAAGCTTTCTGAGCCGTGCATGTGCTATCATTAATCACTATGGAGTCCATGTATGCAGAACTGACCAACACTCCCCTTCCCTCTCTGCACTCTTTTCCTCCTGCAGTGATACAGGCACATCAGTTCCTGCCTTTTTGAAGTCAGTGGTGGTTTCTTGCTGCCTCATAGTGAGGCTGAGGCATTGTAGTTTTATGTGGACCAGGTGAGGATCTTAAAGCATTTGGTGGGCTGCACAAGTTGCAGTGACACTGGGAAGGATTTGTTCTCCAAGATGTTTTCTGTCTGAGAGCTCGTAGTGCAATGGGAGAGTGCATTTGTGGCCACTTTTGCAATGAACTTCAGATGTCAACTTTGGGAGTTCTGACTCCCCGAGCTCCTCTGTGAGAAGTCCTATCTCTCCTTACCCTGATAAGTGCTTGTTAAAGCCACAAGATCAGCCACACGGATCCATTCAGGGTCCACACTGCTTTCAGTGTTGTGCAGTTTCTGTGCTCTGCCTACATGTGTGAAAGCAGCCAGGCATCCCACAGTTCTTCTGGCGTGGAAAATGGGCCTCATTCATTCTGCACAATAGCATGTATCCATAACCAATATGGTTTTGTAATCAGAGATTCAGAGAGAATGTTTTTAATCAATCAAGTTTCAAAATAAACATTGAGAAGATGCCTTTCAGATCAGGAAATGACAACTTTTGTTGTTTGATTAGTAAATGTGGTGTTGAGTGAAATGATGATACAGATGAAGTTGATAGTAAAACATCCACGCATCTCAACGAGATGGAATTCAGATGCTAGATTTCCAGGAAAAGCAAAATATTGTACATAAATCTATCAGCATATAGCAGTACACATGATCTGACCACGGCTTCTCTGGTTATTTTAGGACATTATTTTGCAATTGAAAAATCTTTAATAGGCATTATTTATATTCTGGTTTATTGTAGATATGAGCTTTCCATGAAGCAAGCAAATGTTTATGCCTTTGAATATTGTTGGCATTTTGTTATGATAGTTTGCTGGTCATTAAATAAGAGACTGAACATCAGGACCAGAGGGGAAATCTCTGGCAAAAATGTGTGTTGATTTTCAGTACTTTGCAGTGCTTAACATTAATGTTATTCAATAACAGTTTGACTTCTATGGCTAGTTCAATGGCAAATATTCAAATCAGAGAGAACTCTATGCTTAGTTTTGTCATAATTTCTAGTTAAATATGTTGTATAACACTTGAATTCTTGAAGATTCTTTATTAATTTGATTTTATATCATACCCAAAGTGATCTGAAACACAGAAATTCCCAGCAAAGATTTTAGTATAAATGTTTTATAAGTACTCCAAATTAAATAGACAAAGCTGATGCTTAAAAAGAATAAAATAATTAACTCAGAGAAATAAAGTTATTTCTTAAGATCTTGATTCCCAAAGGCTCAAAAGCTTGTATACTTTTCTTAAGGACTAGACACCACTCTGTGATACAGGTGGGGAGGGGAAGACCTTCAGCTTAATGATAGGAGTCATTCTCTCTGTTCTGCCCAAAATATTTCTTTTTTTTTTTTTTTTTTTTTTTTTTTTTTGACTGTACACACAGTTCATGTATTGTTAAGGGCAATTAAGTGGTAATACAGAAGCCAAAGTCATTTCTTGGTTGGTTTTGCCACAAGATTTTGTTGGGTGTTTCTGTCCAGGCATAGTTGCAGGGATAGAAAGCTTAGAGAAGATTCTCTCGAAAGCCTGTTTGATATACAAAGAGATAAGTTTTAATGAATACTGATTAGCTTAATGTGCCAAAGATGCTACTTAAATGTGAGGGACCTGGTGGTTGGTTATTTCTATGGAATGCTTATGTAGCTTTAGCTTCATGCCAAAGTATGGGTAACTCCTCACTGCTGCTGTAATGGGACTGATGTGGAGACAGTGCCAGGGCACGCTGGTGCTGGTGGTACCACTCAGCACTGCTAAGTTAGTGTTATTATTTTGTATTCTTCTTTGTAAGAGCTTGGTAAATGCATGGTTTAAATCTGAATCAGAGCTACTAAAAAGTAAAAAGCAAATATTAATTCCCACTTTGTTTTGTCATGTTTTAAGCCCCATTTCATCATGGAAGACAATGAGGAAAATCAGAGCTGTTTTCTCAAGCCGAGCACCAAATAGCAAAGCAGGCATACATTTTAGCTGCCAATCAAGAGCTCCGTAGCCTTGGCCATGCTGCTGTCTCCAGCTTTGTATTGCTGCTGAGACTCCTGTCTGAGGCAGGACGTGAGTACCTGGTGTAATGCCCCGAATGGTTGTAATTGAGCAAAATCCACTAGGCAAAATGAGGCCCACAGTTAAAGGCTCATTGATTGCTGTCCACAAGTCGGTTAGGCACGGTGTGGCTGTGACCTCTTTGCAGGGAGCAGTGCTGGGCTGTGCTGACTGGTCTGGCTCTTTGTGCTGCACAGGTGGCAAAAAGCACTTGTGCTGTCTTTCTGCAAACGCATCCGAAAAGGCGGAAAAGAACAATGAGGCACGGCTGCGTGCGCTGCGTCCACTCAGACAGTTTAACCCTTGGGTCAGCGTGTTTGTATTTCACTTATTGGATTGTTAATAGATTTTCTTCATTTGTGCGAGACGTTGTGAATGATGTGCTGAGGCCTTTCTATTACTTCACCACCGGCGCCCGTGGTCCACCTGTAAGAAGATAGCGTTAAAAGCTGCTGGAGTTTCTACCTCTTGACAACATCCCAGCTGTAGACTAGCAATAGCAATCCTCCCGTGGCAGTTTTAATTATCGGCCCCGGCGATACCATCAGTAAGTGTGTAATTACGTGTCACTTTCCTGGCTGTTGGGTATGAAAAGTGGAACCAGTGAGATGATGATCGTTGAAGCTGTAGACTCATATTTAAACAATTCAAAATGTGTAACTGGCAGTGTCATTAAACAGAGAGAGTCTGACCCCAGCTGTCAGTTACTTTTCCTTATGCAGATTTTTTTTTTATGCTGTCTGTCAAAAGAGCTCCATGGGCTGAAATGGGACAGAAGAGGAAGCGTAATGTGCCGAGCACAGAGCGCTGCTCTCCTCCACTCCCACCGAGGTGGTCTTTTACCCTAAATAAATACTACTGGAGAGACTGTAAATAAACAGACGACCGTGCAGGAAATTATATAGACTTTGCTGATGAATAAACAAAGGGGACTTTCCAACAGACATTCGACCCTTCAAAAAAATATGAATAAAATCTGACTCATTACCCTGAACTTAAAGAACAAGGCTTATGGTAATCTGGGGGCTCCATTACTGGAGGATAAAAATGGAATAGTTTTCATTTCTCCAAGTTACTGCCAAAAAATTGTTCAAGCCGTGGCAGGCAAATGATTAACCTGAAGGTTATCATTATTTAAATGCATATATGTACATACACACGCACATATACATGTATATTTAGGGAGAGACTTTCGTGCATGCACACAGATACATGAGCAATAACATTTTCTGAATATTGCTTTCAGAAAATATTGAGATTCCAATCCCTTTCAGTAAAACTTCAAAGTTAGCAGATGTTTAAGGTATGCAAAATAACAGAAACTTGTCACCTGGCCAATATATGCTAAAGAGATGGAAAAAAAATAAATATATGTGCATAGGAGTAGGCAAGCAAAGAACATTTTTTTTTTTTATTTCTGCAAATACAGTCAGAAATTTCTAAAATGACAACTCTTCAATGTCTGAAGACAGGTACACTTGCTTGACTGGGAATTTGGAATATGCTGGCGCTCCAAGAGTTAATTTTTGAAACAGAAGCAAATAAATGAATCGGTACTTTATTGAATAAATAAATAAGTACATAACTTGGAGGTTAAATAAGCAGATCGGTCTGCAAAGAGAGAGGAAAATGTTTCTTTAATTTTCAAAGCGTTGGTATTTCTCATAATAAAGCTAGCGTGCAGCTGCTTACAAATAACCTCCCATAGACATAACGTTCCTTAATTGAAAGCCTTGGAGTTCCCATTGATTCTGTCAGCAGCAATGGAACAACAGAGGTGCACTGGATGCTCCACCTGCATCACATCTCCTCTTGCAGATTTTAAGAATAAACATAGTCATTGGTGTCTGTGTGTGTGTGTGTGTATCTACATGTATGTATATAAAAGCTTTGCATATATTTCTTATTTCAAAGACAATGCCCCAGATCAGCACATACAGGAGTGTAGGCTATATTAATTGCAGCTGTACTTTCATACTTGAAAGTAATAAATAGGCACATATTAAATCCTCTAAGGATTAATTTGTATTTTATCAGCTGTGAAAAGGGCAATTTTTTACATATCCAGACTTAAGAGGTAGCCCTATTAGACCTTCATTGGAAAACAAATTCTGCATATATTTTGTAGCAGGGCTCTTGATCTTCCTTTTATTTTTCTTTCTCTTTTCTCTCTATCTTTAAAAAAAAAAAAAAGAAAAAAAAAGTAGTAATAATGATTAAAACAATACATTTCTTGTAGCAAGTATCATTTAACGTAGAGAAGGGAATGAGATGTTGCACTGTGGGCAGGCAAACATGGTTTAGTAAAAGTCGGCCTTGTATATATTTGCATGAGCAGTTAACAGAAAGACCAATGGAAAATGCCACTCTCTAATATGTTAAGTGTCTCACTTCTCTGTGGCATTTGAAATATACAGTGCTTAAGGTCACTCAGTTTTGAGGCATACATATGAATATCGCTGTAGGTGTCTTTAAAGTTATATTTACAAACTGTTTGCTGCTGCCACTAATGAATACTTGCCCTCCTAGACACAGTGCTGTAGCAGATAGTTAGGTGGAGCGGGTTGTTGAATGCCAAATAGCCATTTTTCTTTGTCTTTCATGAAGTCGTCTGTATGGTTGAGTATTTTCAAGTTCTGTTTCTGTCCTACTTGCATGTTAGCTGCAGGCTATCTGCATCACAGGGAGGAGGCAGTCCCTTGGGGAAGGCCCACTTTTCTGCATTTAGTTAGTTGCTTTGAAAGAGAAGGACGCTAAAAAAATTAGCTCTCTTTAAGGAGTGTTGGGTGACTTGTGCACAACAAACAGATTCAATGTTGAAGGCTCCAGTGGGGATTTTTAAAGAGACACTGCACATGTTATCTGTGCCTGAAATATAGAGGTGTTTCCAGCAGACGAGGAAAGTAGAAGTTTGTAGCTTGCATTTGTAGGGAATTGAGAAGTTTGGACTCCACCAGGTAATGGATGAGCTCAACAGCAGAGCTCAAAGTGTCCTGATGTATGGGAATGCACCTGGCTGGAAGCCTGTTACTAGTAGCGCTCCAGACAACCCAATTTTGGGGCTGATTCTGTTCAGTAGTTTTAACAGTAATACATATGCAGGATTTGAATGCATCCTTGGCAAGTTGGCTGATGATGTGAAATGAGGAGGTGCCATTGAGTCTCTGGATGAAGAGGAAAGCCTTGCAGAGAGATTGGCTGTAGCACTGGGTGATTGTCATGCAGCATGGACAGCCAGTCAAAAGAGGTGATTCCCTTGCTATATTTTGCATTGGTGCAGCCTCACCTTGAGTATTAAGTTATGGGCTCCATAACGTGAAAAAATATTGAATGTACCCAAGCCCAGCCCCAGTACGGGTTGCAAATGTGCTGGCAGCATTTAGCTTTGTTAGCTTTTGCCCTGTGGTTTAACTATTATCACACGTTTATTTTTTTCAGCATGCCCAAGAATGCTTGTGTGATTTCTGGTATACAGGAATGACAGGCAGCAGAACTTCTGGGAGAACTGATGTGGCTGTTTGGAGGCTGATCTCTGTTAGTGTCTCCTTTTGCCATGACTCCCACTTGTCATGTTCAAAGTGCTAGTAGAGCAGGGTGGTCTTCACAATGGGCCAAGTCTATGCAGACATCTGTTTATGGGGTAACTAAAGGGAATTTCTGTTGTTCTTGAGTTGTCCTATGAGTGGAGATGACCCTTCATGGAGCATTTCTCAGAAATGATACTGCATCCAATTAAAATGTGAGGGTGGGAGTGAACACTCTGGTGTTAATAAAATTGTAGCCTGCTCCTTAAACCTATCACGTATGTTGTTTGTTTGGTTAGATGCATGCACTAGTGAAGTAAATCAAACTTCATTTTCAGATTTAATAATGAGGATTATTATATATATAATCTCTTCCGTATTACATATCCATCATACGTATCCTTTCTTCCATATTAAATCCATAGCCAACACGGAAGGGTTGTGTGAATTCCTCAGGAGAAAATGAACGGCTCTGTTGTTTTACCAAAGGACTACGTTCAAGTAGAGACACCACTGTGGCGGTTGATTTGCAGCATTCCCTCTGTCCCCCAGTGGGTAGTTCCCATTCTGACCCTTCTCGAAGCCATGGCTTATTTTTCTTCCTGGTTTTACTCCTAACAGTGTGCAGGATCAAACCCAGACCCTATCGTGATAGTTGCCCTATTGCAAATAATAACAATCATCAAAACGTGGTAGCTTAATATTTGAAATCTAACTAGAAATTAACAGAGCAGGAGATGTGCTTTGTTTATCACAGTGGAAATCTATTACACAAGTACCCTTGGTGCATGGAAAATATATGCTTTTAACAGTTTTGATCCTTTATCAATTATTCATACGTGAAGGTTTTCCTGTATTTGTACAGTTTGTTGGGTGGAATAGCAAGCATGCCCTTATTTGTCTAACAGTTTTGCTTGAACTGTATCAAATAAGATATTTAACACACCCAAACATATTTAATTTAAGAAATGAAGAGCCATTCTTTCAGTGGGGTTTTACACATCATCCTTCTTTATTACGCCAGGTTTTGCTCATCATACCATGTTCTTCCTCAGAGGACAGAGACAAATAACCATTCTCTGCAAGGACAATGTGTGTGTTGAATGCATTTTAAATGCTGCACTTTGTTATGATTGCAACCAACATTTTAAATATGCTGCAATCAAATTCCAAAATGACATGAGAAAAATGACATCAGAGAATAAATCTATTAGGCTGCTCGGGCAACAGGAATGTTTGAGCTGGAACATACTTAACTTGAAAGTTAAAGATTGAGTACAGTGTTTATTTTATTTGCTTAAGAGAGGCAAGCCTAATTCATCCCTGTTGTGGAAATCAATGGAGTTACAGTATAAATATACTTTCCAAATATATTTGGCATATTACATGAGTTAAACAGCGTTACCTAAATATAGTTTAGCTTTTAAATATCACATGAGATTGCTGATTTACATTGTGCTATGTCTGTTGGAACTGTTCAGGGGTCAGTTCTGCCTCTTGGTCTGGAAGAGGGAAACAAACATCCAAGAAGCTTTCGGGTGGGAGTCAAATGAATGGCAAAGGCTGTGCTAGCTGACCTGGTGCCTGGAGGCTGCAGCAATGTATATAAGAAAGAGTTTTGTACAATAAGGCTGGTGGTGCACTGGCACAAAATGCCCAGAGAGGTGGTGGACGTCCCATTCATGGAGACATTCAAGGTCAAATGGTTATTACATCATGGACTACTTCCTCACGTTTCTTACGAGTATAGAGGAATATGAGATCTTGGATACAATAGATAAATACATACATAAATAAATAACGTTGTGCTTCTTGCTAAGAATGGTTCAGATTTGGAGATGGAAACATTTTTATCCTGGTAGGATAACCCATCTCTGGGGCCCAGTAAATACTTTTGCAATTTCTAGGCAGTCATGCTGCTTTCTGGCTTTGTATTAAAGCGTTAGCTTCTGTTACTGTTGGTATGAATATTCCTTATATATCTTTCTGAAAAATTTCAGTTAAAGAAAATAAATGATATCTTACCTTCAAAGTTCTTAAGTGAGCATGACTGGGAAGAAAGATTCGGTTTGTTTTACATTACAAAGAAGAAGAAGAGAGTAGGAAATAAAGTGGTACTCAAAAGAAAAGAAAAAAGAAAAAAAAAAGAAAAAAAGGGATTTGTCTGACTTCAAAATGGGAGCTTTAATTTCTTCTGAAGAATCAGAGCTGAGCAGGTGTTGCCCAGGTAGGAAAATTTCACTTAAAGATCTCTGAACTGTCCCAAACTGAAGTCCATTCTCATCCATAACGTAATTTAGCCCTTGGCAGGTATATAGAGCTTTTGTAGCTTTCTGTTCTTCACAAAATCTCCTGAGCTTCAAGTCTCACTGACCAGATGGGTTGTAATTTGGCCTCTGACATGGTGCAGTCCTGCTGGAGGGTGAAAATTACCTGAGCTGGCCAATGCTGGGGTCACACGCCCGTCTCCTTGAAGTCATTTTCTTTTTTTCAGTCTCCTACCTTGCCTTTCCCAGTACAAGGATCTTTGTTTTCTGCATTTTGAATACTGCAGAGTAGCGAGACGTGGAATACTTATCCCCTTGGAAGTCAGATATTATATTTAAATGTCTTGGGCCGCTGCTGAACATCAGTCACAGGATTGATTTAACCTTAGCGATATCTGACTGCAAGTAAGATGCTGAGATTGCCCCGTGTAGGGTAGATTGAAATGCTTTGTGGTATGTCAGGTGATGGAAACGGCAGCGTGTGAGATAAATGTGCGCTTAATTAAGGAGAGCTTTGCGTGCTTTTCAGGACTGAGAACTCATGCTTTAATTTTCTGGGCAAAGTAAAAATGGAATGAAAGTATTTCAGAAGAGTTCCATCCACCTGCCACCTCTCCTAATGCTGTTACTTCTTCAGTCCCTTATGCCTGAGCCCATCGTGTGAATCTATTTTACTTAAGATGAAGTGTGGGATCTTCTGCTCTTGCAAACAATGAAATTTGCAGAGCTTTTATAGCAGAATGTTATCCTTCCTTTGCTGTTTTAATTACGTTCTAATTGCTGCTTGGCTATCTACCTGAGCACCAAACAAAAAGGGGGGAAAAGCATAAAGTGCATCTAATTCTAGTAGTTATGGATTTGCCTCCATTTAGTTGCGAAGGTGGAATGGCTTCTGACCATCTTCCTTTCTAAGAGAAGGTCTCTTTGCACCTGGCATTGTGTCCCCACATTGTGGCCACACAGTAACCACAGGCCAGCAACACTGCTTGCCATAAACAGAATTTACCCTTTCACCTTCACATCCCCCTCTTCTCTCATACATCACTTATTTTTTTTCCACAGCAGAAGTCATTTTTTGCAGGTGCAAAAAGGAGCCTTTCATTTCCCCATCTTAAGAAAAAAGTTGGAAAAAATACGCTTTCCCTACTGAAAGGCAATATTTTGCTTTTAGCACTACTTTATGTGCAGCATTTTTTAGCTCCTCTAATCTTAAATTCAGTACATGAATGGATGGATAATTTCCTCCCTGTCAGTTTTTTCATGCTTCTGAATTATTTACTACTCCTGCAACTTGTAGCTGTGAGTCCACTTATTTCTGGCCGAGCTGTAGCTGTGCCAGGAGCATCCGCACCACTGCTGTCCTGGCGGGGCCACATCACTGCTACTGGGGCAGGCGAAACCTGGGCTGCCAGGCATCCTCAGAGGGACCCCAGTGTCCCCCTGGACCCCATCCTTAAGTAACATGGCCTGAACCCACCTAATTTGTCTCCATCACTCGCATCCCCCAAATCCTGAATCATTTTGGTTGCCCTCTGCTGCACCTTTTCAATCTCCACAATGTCCTGCCTGTAATATAGTGACCAGAATTGCACGCTATATTTCAAATATACTCCCACTAATGTCTTATATAAAGTAGTGCCAGAATAACTTGTGCTGATTTATAATCCTTACAAATATATATATTTGTTTAGCTGCTGTTGTTGTTTTTTTATTGCTGCCAAACATCGAACATATGTCTGGTGATCTGAAGGCCTGTTAAAGACAACAAATGAATCACATTTTCTACATGACAAAAGAAAACACCTTTATTTTTTATCATTGTCTAGCTTGAGTGGTGATATAAGATAAATTGGAACAACAAAAGGAAAAGAGAGTTTAGAAAAGTCAAGTAATAAGTATCAGGTTATAAATGAAGTCTTCCAGTGCTTGAAGTTAAAAAGTACCCACAAGCACTTCACAGTTCTTAAAAAGAAACCAAATAAATTGCCCAACGGGGTGGTGATATCCGTGTCCTCTTTGAAGTACAGAAGCCTATCACACCCTTTGGGCATGATGCAAACTAAATAACAGAATGTAAATTGGAATTTTCCACTGTTTTTGGCAAGAGGAACAGGCAGCACAATGTGTGATGCTAATGCACAGTGTACCTCTTTTTAGGGAGCGTTGATGGTGCTTTATTTTTGGTGGTGTTGGGAGTTATGGCTTCTTAATGGAAATGAATTTCCAGCTGTTGCCTCTTATCTGTTGAGTAAGATTCCAGCCTCGTTTTCAGAGCCATACCATTATATTCTGAAGTGATGCATTTCAATAGTGTTGTTTATAGAAAAGAAGAACTGTGAGTACATATTTTCATTTATGTGGTTCATAGAGCAGGAAGCAGTGCTTCATTAGGTGGTATTACCTGAACATCTCCCTTTCCCAATCTAGCCAGGCAGGGTACTGCCACTTTGCAGATGTGAAAATATATTTACAAAAACTGAAAGCAAATATGGGCATGGAGAAATTACTCTGAGGTGATGCTCAGAGTGGCAGGCCACTGAAGAGCTGGGAATATTTTGTCTTTACTCACAGCAGGGTTTGCACTCTGCTAGTTTCCAGTTTAAGAAGAAGTTTTTGATGGCTTTCACCTGAATCTGGTCTGAGCTATGTAGCACAGGTGACCTGCATTAATAGCCTCATTTTCCCAAGACAATGCAATGCTATTAATGTATTGTACCAGGTTTTACCTTGGGGAGTGGCCATTATAGCCAATAAATAATGGCTCACGTTACATCAGCTCCTGCTGAGGTCTTGGGACACAAAATTCATGTGTGCTACCAATGTAGATCGAACGTAACCTTGACATTAATCAGACAGGTGGAATTTAAGGCTTCCACAGGTTTTCCTGTGCTGCACTCATAACAAATCATGAAGTTCTGCTGCAGTTTGCCAGTGAGGTTCAACAAAAACCACCCCACACCTTCCTTTTCCCCTTATTGCATGTATTTTGAAGCGCATTTAGTACACTAATATGACCACTGCACTGTTTACAATATCTCTGCTTTCCTAGTGCTGTCTTGAATCCTAAATGGGCTCCTGTTTTCCGAGAGCCAACAACAAATGGAGTAGACCTTTGAAGAAACCCACCCTCGATTAATAGTTAATGATGGCTCAGGAGAAGGAACAAAGCCCGTGCGATGTGAACACGGATTAGCCCTTTTATAAACACGGCCAAACAGTTTGTAGGCACGCTGATGCCCAGGAGCAGCCTGCTGTGCCCTCCTGCTGAGACCAAGGCTGGGCAGGGGGTGGGCGCGGGGCCCCAGGGTGCCAGGCAGAGGCTGGTGGGTTGATGCAGAGCATCCCCTGCCGACAGTCCAAGCGCTAATTGCCTCTGCCAAGAAGCCAATGTTACCCCTCCTTCTTATCCATAACTTTGGGCACGCTGAGCTTGGCTGGGGACGGTGTTTTTGGCTTATGGGTTGGATTCAGTTTCACCTATTAGTCTGCTTTCCCCCAAATCACTCATGCGCAATTTTGGGGCATTTCCTCCTAGCAGTGTTGACAGGGGTTGAAGTGAAGGCAAAGCGTTGAATGGGAGAGGATTTGCATCCCCTTGCCCGCTCCCAGAGCCATCCTTTCTTGCACAGAAGAATATTTTAAGTTTGGGACTTCAAATATTTCTATTAATAAATTACTATGCATCATGTCAAATTAGCATTGCCATTACTAAAAGATTAATAGCGACAATGCGTTGTGGCACTCCATTGCTTCAGGGTAATTTTCTTTTGTTCATGCTTTGGCATAATATTGTATCGCAGAGCAGTAGAACTACGAAGCATAAATTTAGCCCCAGCCCCTCAGCAGAAGAGGTAATCCTAATCACAGCAGAGGGTTGGCAATTAGCTCCTGCTGCCGCGCTGCACCGTGCGTACTGTAACCTTCGGTGAAGGTTGCCTTCACACCACGATGCACGGGGCTGATGCCGGCCGGTGTCCCTCGCACTTTGCAGATAGCAAGATAGAGCCAGACGTTCATGTGTTTTTATTCACTGAGTGCTCAGGAGGGATAAACAACAATAATTTGCATGTAAAGCCGTTTTATTTTAGACTGTGAATAATTGGTGGGCTAGTGATGGTGTGTACACTTAAGCGTGCATCATGCCAACAGTAATCTTTCCTCTCATAAATTCTCTATCCTAACTGGAGTTTACAAGGGAAGAAATTACTCTTGTGCCCATGTCCCTTTCCATTATGCTTGTAAGAAGTAGTAACTTTTTCCCTCTGCCTCTTCGGGTAGGGACATGACAACAAAGCAATTAAGCAACATGTCTTACTGGATACAATTTAAAATAAGGAGTGAAAAGATGTCATGTGGCAGCATTTTATCTGAAAGATACACACCAGGCTTCCATACCTGCGGTTTAATGATGGGCAGGGAGAGGCAAAGCATCTAAACCTCATTTTGAGACAAAACCTGTTTTTATTTTTCACCGTTTTAACAAATGACTTTCACAAGTGAAATTATCATGTTATCATCTATTTGACTTCGTGCTGAATATATCCAGGAAAGTATCTCCATGGTGGCTCTGTTTGTTGCTTAAATATCAAGTATTGGTATTTTTAATGTTTTTGTAAACATTATATATTTTAATACTTGAGAAAATGTATCTCATAAATAAGCTTTATTATCTGTCAAAAAGGATGAAAATATAACTTTACATTTCTGTTTTAAAGTAATTTTAGTGCCTATTAGCTATAAAGTAACAGTTATATATAATTTAGAGTATGTAGTCACTCGAAACAACTTGACATTTTCACACAAACACAGAACCTTAATAATAGTCTTGGGATTTCATTGGAAGTATACACCACTACAGGATATTAAAATAACTTATGGTGCACTGTAATTCTTGTTTTGTATTTGTCCAAGTAGTTTTGAAGCATGCTATAAAGTAGAAAAATAAAAACCTAAGCTCCAAAGTCAGCTAAGCTGCATTCTTAAAGTTATAGCAGTCTTTTCATATTAAGTATGATTAAACCAACTGACATTTCTAGTTTTCATCTTTCTCTTCTTCCTTCCTATTAATATGCTATGCTTAACATGTAAATGCTCTGCATGCTGCATTTTTTATTTAAAACTATTGCAATTGTTTGCTTAAAATAATGATGCTGATTGTATGCAGTCAGGGATCATCATAATAGCTTGAAAGCAGTAATTTACTTGTTGATCTGAGGGTAAACTGTGGAGTTGTGCAGGCACATGTTTTACCAGCTTCAGAGGAATGCTCCCAACCAAGGCACATTGGAAGTCAGTGGCACTTGTTCTGCATCCATGGCATCATGGCAATCAAAACCATGAGAGTAATAGGCGGCGATTCAGCAGGCTGACAATTTTTTCTTGGAATGATATGGAAAGAGCAATTTTTGTAGATACAATTTCTTTCTTTCTTTTTTTTTTTTAAATCTCCCTACAGACTTTATTAAAAATTTCCCCAAGATTTAAACAGTTCTTTTAATTGTAATTGAAGTGGCACACGGGTAGGGGTGAGGTGCTTGTGCAGATGTGCACAAAAAATTAATGTGAACTTGAAGGAACAGCCTCACTGCCATAAAAGGGCTCACCAAATGTTCACAGATGGAATTTGAGCGGACCCTTATTGAATAAGCTAGTTGGGCCCACTTGGGTCATTTCTACATCAATCCCATGGAGTCTATTTGGAAAAGGCACAGTCCAGGCCTTTTCTTCAATAAGCATTCTCATGTCTGATCCATCAATTTTTTTCATTTGCAGTAGGGTTGCTCAGTGACAGTGCTGCCACTGTAAACAAACACATTTAAAATATGGTTTGAAGAAGACTGTGCTGCCAGCTCATTCTTTGTTACCCTCCTTTGCTATAATAGTGTTAGGCACATTAAGTCATGTAGCCAAATAGAATATAGAAATCTCAGAAATACATGGATAGAAGCCTTGCTCTGGAGGTTTCAAGAAGATTTTAATACCCAAAGATCAGTGGGGAATTTGAAATAAGGAAAAACCCTTATCACAAGAAAGGAGGTAATTTTAAACCAGTATCGAGCATAGCCAATGTCCTGTCTCCCTTTTTCTACTGCCCCACTCCAATATTTGTTACATTCTTATTTTGGTTATGCTTTAAAACTGTTGAACTTATAAAAATGCATATGAAAAACAAGTTTTTCTCTTTATTCTGGTCTTCCCAAGAGTGTCACTGAATGTGTACGGAGCGGATGATAGCAGAAATGAAGTGTAATCACCAAACTGTGAAAGACGGAAATATTCCTAACAGCGCAGTAAAACTGACAAAAGATTAATTTCATCAAAACAGTTTTTAAACAACATGTTAGAGTAGAGAAGCACCTGTTATATGCATTGGGGATGGATGTTGTTACAGTACTTGGGTGTGATAGTGCAAAATTGGTGTAATCACCAGTGAGAGGAACCCTTGAGCTTGCACTGGGCTCTGGTCACTCGAGTCATGTTTTGTGTAAGCGAATGGATGGTCTGTGTCCATGGAAAGCAAAAAAGAGTGCTCAGAGGTTTTTTTTGCCACAGAATATACTTCCTCTGTGTTTTATCACAACTCTTAATTGTCTTGGCCTCAAGCATTTTGTCTCTGCCATGCCAATTTTCTGTGATGCTTCTTCCAAACCTTGACAGCTTTTGGTGCTTCATAGGACATAATGTAAGTCAGTGCATTGGATAAGAAAGCAAATAGGGGTCACCTAAAGAGTTCCTGTGTGTCAGTGTAAAGCCTTGTTTGGGGTTTTCAAAAGCAGCTTCCTCTGACTTGCTTCTTCTACCATTTAGGTTTTACTACTGAAGTCATCACTTCTTGCTTGAGCTGATTAGAGCTGGAACGCTTTATCTCAATTAGCCTTACCACTAAAAGGTGTTAGTTTGAATAAAGTTGGGCCCAGAACTCTTCTCGGGATAACAGAGAAAAGCATGGAAGAACAGAAACAAGAATCTATACAATGTTGTTAAAATTTACCTCTCTGAAAATCAGAAATTGCCCATTCGCTGTGGAAGGGAAAAAGAGATGGCTGATTCTCTTTTCTGCTCCCTGGGATTTCTTTTCCTGTTAATCTTTTACTGCTGGTGCAGAGGGAGGAGAAGAATTTGTGTAACTGAGAATTGGGTTGGATCTTTGAGGCTCTCTGTGTTCAGTATAGCCCACAAAATTCTGTGGGAGCTACAAGTACCCACTACTACTGAGAGGGAGGCCCCTGGCTGTGTTTTATGGGGAATGTGTAGTATACTATCTATTAAAGTTCAGATTCTGGTACCATAACTCACATTTACCAGTACTGTACTAGAGAAGCAGTATCATATATAGCAACCTAGCTGGCAAAATTTGGGTACAACTCAGCGCTGATTTTTTCTTTTGCTTTCCTGCTCTTTTTCTTTACTTCATGCCTTTTTTTTATGGCTTATAGTTGAGTTTTTATAGTATTGTTGGGCATTTTTACATGCTCAAATATGTGGAAATTTATAAATAAATAAAGCAATTCTGGAATTGAAAAGCACAGTAATATGAATCACCTGGCTGTGAAAAAGGTATGTAATCAAAAACTTGTTTTGCCTCTGTCTGTCTGGGGTATAATTTCAAAATGTTTAAAAAACATATATTTTAAACTAAGACTCATCTAAATGGCTGAGCAGGGTGGAAAAGCATTAGAATATTGATCAAATAGCAACAAAGAATCGAAAATTAAAGTGCTGCATGTCAGCAGGAGTGTGATAAGAGAGCCCATGTCTCTATAGCTGGGGTTTTGTAGCTCCTAAAGGCAGCAGGTAGATAAAGGATCACGTGTAACCAGGAGAGCCCTGTGGGACTGCAGATGACATTGTAACAGATGACTCCAGATGACAATGTAAGAGTAGGAATGGGAAGAAATTATATTAACAAACTGTTGTCGATGGTTATAATAAGATTTGAACTGCTGAATAACCGAACCTGAAAGACCAACATATTTTTCAAGATGGTTTAGGAGGATCCCACGATTGACTGTGTCAAAAGCTGCAATTATGTCAGAAAGTATTACAAAGGATGGATTCCCAACATCAGATACAATAAGTGTATTATTACAAACCCTGATGAGCTGAGCTTCACAGCCAGATAAATAAAGAAATAAAAACCAAAACAAGCCAACTGCAGTGAAACTTCAGGAGTAAATTATGGCCTGAACATTTGTGTCTTATGACTCTTGCTCTCCACTTACAGCGATAAATGATTGAAATCTGTTTTACTGATTGCTAGAACATTGGAGATTAAAAATACATATTTAATATAGTTAGTTTTTGGGGTTTTTGATAGCCACAGCGGATAATAATATCCTTATGATATTTTCAATATGTGAACCTAGCAGAGGAAGGATTTTTCTCAGGAAATAGATATTGGCTCCAAGGGGCGTGCTGTTGGATAAAGATTTTATTTCCCAAATTCTAATACCGAGTGAGAAACACATGAATTTTATTTTATTTATTCATTTTTTTGTGGTGGGAAGAGGTTCTATAATAAGTCTATCAGTTTTCTGGCATAAATTTGTCAGGGGAATAAATATGTCTAATACGTATTTTTGATGATTGATAATGGTATTCCAAGTGCGCTAAATAAGGAAGCAAGGCATTTTCTTTCCATGTTTAAATGATGGGAAAAATAGCCTGTGTATTACAAAATGACAAAGACATTATTAGTTTGGAGTTTTTTGAAGTTCTGAAAATGTTAAGTACATTTGGTAGACTGGCTGGCTTTGTCAATAAGGACAACATCGTGCTTAATGCTAATAATTCATTGGTTTTGTTTGAAAATATCTTTCCCTTGAAGTTGCAGCTTTGGTTTGCTGTTCTGATACTTTGCAGTACCTGCAGCAGCTCTGATAAATAAAATTTGCAAGAACACTGGAGAAAAAAAATCTATTTTAATTAGATGCTTATTGAAATCTAGCACAGATAGTATATGAAACATAATTTCAAAACTGGAGCGAGTGTTTTTAAATCTTTATATACTCACAAATATAGATACATAATGCCAATATGATGCATTGCTTTTTTGAAGCAAATGGGAAAATGGAGATTGCTGCTGACCTCAGACATTTTCTAAAATAAGATTCTCAGATGATTATAAAAATCTGTAATGGAGTTATTTTGTTGTAATGCACGTTTTCTTCACTGAACTTTGCATGCAAAGAATGATGGGTGTGTAGGAGAGGGACGCCTCCATGGCTGTGGGTTTGGGCTCACTGCTTGCAGTCTTCTATTTTTGTCCTGGTGTATGATGAAAGCTTCCTTTTCTTAATGCCTGATGTGTTGTGATATGCCATATAATATTCGTTATTGCATTCCAAGGCTTGTTGTTTGTACTGTGTGTCATACACGTTCTTATCTTGTGAAAAATCTAAAGAAAAAGCTTGAAATCTTCATATTTTATGTTAAAAAGCAATCAGTCTCTGATACAGGGAAAGAGATACTGGGCCCAAATAATAATTTACTGTTATCTGAAAAACAACAACAACAACAACACAATGAGGTTGGAGAAAATTGGAGACATTAATATTAAGAAACTTTATTTCTTCTGTGTTTTCATCTTCACGTCTTCCTTGGTTCTCCCTGATCTGCCTAAGTAAGCTGCCCTTCCAGTCGTTTACCTGTAACCATACCAAAATTCTAAGTACTACTGATGCACTCCCAGTCAGGGGGAGGTTTTCTAGGTTTGGTTCCTAGAACCAGCAGAAGAACCTGTCCTTTTGGTCTCTCAATCCCCCTTGGCTCATCCCAGGATACAATAGCCAAATAATGTTGGGTTTATTTGCAGCGAAATCTGTACCATGAGCACTGGGGGCTGTTGTTGGCTCCTAGGAGCCAAGCACCATGGGTGGGGGCTCTCCAGAGACCTCCTGCTGTCTCCTTCATGGGAACAACCACTGCTCCCAAGCTGCCTGCTGAAGATGTTTGGGCTTCCCTTCTGCTCCACTTCATGGCCTCACTCACAGGGCTACATCAGAGAGACAGAGAGCCTTTCATGAATGCAAATTTCAGCAGAAGTTATTTTATTTTACTTTCATGGCAAAAAAAAAGAAAGAAAGAAAAAAAAAGAAAAAGAAATCACAGGAACAGGAACAGTGCTGCTTGCCCACAAATCTCCAACTAACCCTTGCACTCAATTAATCTTCATGACCTCCTAATGCCCTGTGCCATGAATTGTACCTTGAGGTTAGGAAATAGGTCTTGCTGTAGTTTGCAGCGACTCCTATATGGCTTTTGTGCTCTGAGCCTTCAGATGTCGTTGATTTGAATTTGAAATTTCTTTCATGCATAATGTCTTGATCTGATAGAGCTCTGGCTTTTAAAGCTGAGCTTTAATTTGTTTAATCTGGCATATTCTTAATTATACGAGCTATAAATTTTATTGTATTGTAAAGCCCCGAAATACATGCATAAAGATGCAGTGCTAGTGTATGATTGCCTTACACTTAGGCTTGATGGTAACATGCAGAGAAAGGAGTCCCAGTGAACAACCACCATCCTCATAGTGCGTGTGACCCAGAGCTGCCCACAGTGCCAAGGCTGTAGGGGCCAGAGTTCAGCTGGGCTTTATGAAGCTGTTCTGCTTTTGGCTCTTGAGGTGTTAGGAAACAGCATAAAGTGGGAAAGGGTGAGCTGATTTAAAAAAAAAAAATAAAGGAAATGGCTGAAATATTGCTGGGAGATTGACTTCAGCCTCCCATCTTTCACTGCTCTGTGATTTCTGGAGCAAGTTGCATGACAAGTCAGCCTTCAGAAGGGATTGCCTCCGCCAGTGTTACCTACATGAAAATGGGAGCAGCAGTACTGGGAGAGATGGTAACATGCAAGAGCAATGAGTGAGGACACACAATTTTTTCATTATTCATGCATGGGATCTCAGGAGATTTGCTATGAAATTTCAGCTTCAGAAATACAAGTTTTTTTTTTCTGGTGAGCCAAAAACTGCTCTGCTAGCTTAGCCAGTGGGAGTAATCTAGCAAGGCTTGGTGTTTGATGCAGTCAGTCCAGGAGAAAGCATCCACACAGAATGTCTTTTGTTTTAAAGCAGGCCATGGGGCCGTACTTTTACCCCAAGCAACCCCAGATACTGAAGCAGTATCTGATGCACTGAGCTGAAGCTCCATATGCAGCCCTGTTCTGAGCAAAAAGCATGGCATTCCTCAAAGCCTGCTTTGCATTCAGCCCTGCTTTCCAGGCAGGAAGTGTGAGTGCCTGTTTTTTGCCCCAAAACTAGTCCTTGTCAGAGGTCCCTGCGGAGGTGCAGAGGGGAATGCCTGTATAGTTTCCATTCCCCCATCTCTTCTTCTATCATTGCTTAAAGAGCTGCTCAAAGAGCTGCTGGTGCCAAGTTTTTTTGTGCTGCGTCTGAAACTTTGGTCGCATGCTGCCTTTCATCAGGAGTTTTGCGGGGTCTGTCTATCGGGCACAGATAATTGGCAGTCATCTGTTGCCACCAGATAAAGATGGGACAGTTTGTTAAGTGACTGATGGCTTTTGCTATGTTTTCTAAGTATGATTAATGTGTAAAAATATCTGGCCTGGTGATAGGTAAATAGGAAAAACAGAGGAACCCTTCTCAGCCTAGTTTTTGCATGTCCCTTTATGCACTTTGATCAAAAGGAAAGGTTATAGGCGCTTGCTGATAGCTCAAACCACTAAGAGAAAACAGACATACTCAAGACGCATCTAAGTCTCAGGTCCTGGAGTCATTTGAGCACATGAAAGTCCCTTCTAAGATAAAGTAAAACCACGACCTCAGCCACTGAAGAGAAAAGGCTGCAGAATCTGACTTGCTCTATAAAAACTCATCCATTCACAAATCCTGCTATAGTATAAGAATTTAGAGAAACTAGTTTGTCATTTTTCAGCAGTGACATCTATGGTAGCTATGATTAAAAATTCAGTGCAACAAACGTTGTTTTTAATTATATAATTTCTGCAATGCTGTAAGAGAATTGTCTTGTTATTTACATGTCATATTGGGCCTCCATTGCATCGTGCTCATGTGTTAACTGTGCTAAATTGGAGGTAGGAGATTATGGTGAATGTAGAAGACCATACCTGGCTGATTTGCTCAGGAACAGAGATGCATTAGTTGAACTGCCCTGTCTGCACTCCACTGAATGCATAGCCAGAGTTTATTTTATTTTATTGGCATTTATTTGGTTTATTGGCATTGTGGTTACTTAGGTTGTGATGTAATTCTGATTGCTTCAGTCTTTAGATGCGCTTGTGCATAGTTCCAGGTGATCTTTCTGTGAAGGCTCTTTGTGGTCCAGTATGCTCATTTGGTTCACTAATGGTAAATTAATTACTCTCCAGTCTGCTGTTGATTTTAATGTACGCAACAGAAAAGTATCAGAGATAGATAGGGGATGTCCTGAGTGTCCACAACTCATTCCAGTACCAGCAGCACACTGAGGGCTTGTTGCTCCCAGCGAGCAGCGTGACACACAAAGAAACAAAGCTCTGCAGAGACTTCCCTTCTCCTTGAGCTGACCACATCTTTTCTCTGAAGGGTTTGAGTCGCTTGTGATCTCGTCCTGCTCATCTGAATCACTGGAGACCATGTCAATGACTTAAGAAAATGGTTCATGTGCATAATTGAGGCTATGTTGTACAGTAGCACAGTGACTCCCCCAAAATAATCAAAGGAGATGAAATTGTTTTGGCCAGCTGTGGTTTTCCAGATAACCCTTCAATTTTATCTACCTTCTACGTAAGGGCTAACATTTTATTACCGCTGCTGTTGAAGCCTTGCTCTAAAACCAGCCATCATTTTTGTACTTTCATGCGTATCTTTGGAAAATGATGAAAATATGTCATTTCAAACCAGAATGAAAAGAAAAAAATAATAAAAAAAAATCAACCAGTAAACTTGTGTACAGTGAGATAAAAATCAGTGTTTCATTACTTATTTATTTATTCATTTATTTAAAAATCTTTAACTAGAAAAATTCATTAAGATTCAATATCTCTTGTACGATGATGGCCTAGGGATGGGAGATGGATTAAAAAATGTAAATACTATTGGGTCTAATGTGCGTACCATTAACACAAATATGAAATTAATGTAAAAGTTTCTGCCAGCACGAACTTAGGTTTAACTCTTTAAATATGTGTTTAAAACAGTGTAGAATGATATTAGGCTTTAACAGATGATACATACAGTAAACAAGCGTGTCTCAAAAGAGACAAAATGTCAGCAAAATAATTGCCTAGCAGTACTTCATATCAATTAATTCATTTGTATTTAATTAAAAGGAGTCACAACAATTGGCTGCTGTATAAAAGCCCCTTAGCTCTGTAGTCTTCCATGCCTTTTGTTAGTTTTCTGGGGCTGGATATTGTTAGCCTTTTTGAATAATTCAAGTAAGATCTATTTCCTAAACAGAAAATCTATCTTTGAGTTATTCCCTTTTCTACAGGGAAGTAGCAATAAACAGTAGCTTGTAGCTTTGTGTGTCTTATAAATGACAATGAGGGAGAATAGGGATGGGATTTCAAAAGTACTTGAAACCAAAAATGCAGGGGTTCCTAAATCAGTTGGGTGCTTCTGAAGATATGCATTATCTAAGATGACTCCAGTAAATCCATGCAGAGGGTGAGTGAGTGTGCTGTTGGCCTGGCTGTTACAGTAAGGCCTTGGCAGAAGTAGAGCCGTGAACTTGGTTAACCTGTCTTACTCATAGTTTCTCAAAGGTAGCAAGGTTAATTTTATGATGGATAATTTTTACACTTTTTCTTACACATGTCCAGGATTGCACCATCTTTAAAATATTGTCCCCTCATATCTGCTCAAAGCTATAAAATATGAACATGGTCCGTGAGTCTGGAGCACAGGAAATCTACTTGTTTGGATCACCAAAGGTCTAAAACACCCCATCAAACAACAAACCAGTTGTTTGCCTCTCACTACAAGGAAGACATTGAGGACCTGGAGGGTGTTCAGAGAAGGGCAACAAGGCTGGTGAAGGGTCTGGAGCATAAGGCTTTTGAGGAATGGCTGAGGGAACTGGGGTTGTTCAGTCTGGATAAGAGGAGGCTCAGTGGTGACCTTATTGCTCTCTACAGCTACCTGAAGGGAGGTTGTGGTGAGGTGAGGGTCAGCCTCTTCTCCCATGTAAATAGCAATAGGATGAGAGGGAATGGCCTAGGGTTGTGTCAGAGGAGGTTCAGGTTGAACATCAAGAAATAATTCTTATCTGAAGGAGTGGTCAAGCACTGGAATGGGCTGCCCAGGGAGTGATGGAGTCACCATCCCCAGAGGTGTACAAGAAACATTTAGATGTGCTGAGGGACATGGTTTAGTGGGAAATATTGGTGATAGGTGGATGGTTGGACTGGATGTTCTTAGAGGTCTTCTGTAACCTTGGTGATTCTATAATTTTATGATTCATTTGAACAAGCCACATCAAACAGGGCTTGGTGGTGACCCTTAGAGCTGCTGGTGTGGTTGTCCAGGTGCACTCCCAGCTACTTCTTTCCCAAAGTTATCCCAGGTCTGTGTACTTCAGTAGAGCCCCAGTGACATTTTCTTTTCCTCATAAGCAAACATGTATCTACAAAACAGTAGTGAAAACTGCAGCTTTTGGTTCATATGACATTCTTCATCTGGAGCTCAAGTTAGTTGTTAATTTATCTCAATGATGCTTGCTGAATGAAATGGTCAAATTGCTTTGATTGGAGTATTATTTTATTTGATCGTTTCCTAATTACTCACAAAGTCTGTTAATCTCTCAGTCGTTAGTGCAAATGAACAAAGTTCTATACGAAACAAAAAATGGTTAATATTACAACTTTCATCACATGTGCTGTGATGTTCCATGTGTAATCACACTGCCTGTGGAGACACTCATTTCTGAGGCATAGGACAAGTGACCAGGGGAAAAACTGTGATTTGGAGAGTAAAACGTGAAGAATGTGGACCTGTATCATAGGTGGAAGTCATCAGCTGCTCGGGGGCAGCTTGTGCAAGTCCACAGAACATGTTACAGGGATCTCCAGATAGACTTTTTCTGACAAATTTTATGACCACGAAAATATGTATCAATCACTTGAATGCATATATTGAAGCTGCATGGTTGTGAGTGCATCAATCTGTTGTTGTGTGTCAAGTTTTCCAAAGTCCAGGCTGACCTACCATGACAGATCATGATAACAAGGCAATTATGGAGAGTCATTTGCCATGTTTACTGTCATTCTTTGCAGCATGTCCCCAGTGGCATTTGGTCAGTGCTAACCATAGGCTGCCTGGCATGGTCCCCCCCCAAAACTGGCATCTACCAGAAGTAGTGTTGGCAGAGTGAGTGGGGTTAGAAGAGTTTAAACATCACCCCATAGGGATGTGAGAGCTGCAGAAATCTGTCCCTGGGTCTACAGCTCCTTGCACTGCCTACGCTGTGCTTCAGAATTAGTTCTGCCTGTAGATTTACTGCTGCCATCATTTCTTCCCATTCTTGGCCTCCCCAAAGAGGGAAGCTCTCCAGCATGAGTGAAGGCTGCCCTGCGTGGCGGTGGTGATACGGAAGGGTTAAGCAATGTCAGCTCCCTCCTCTGCCTGCTGAAGTGCCTTGTTTGCAAAGGATTGATAGAGTACCCTTGAGAGAAAGATTCGCATTTTCACTGTTCCGTGTCAGGGAATGAGGTTGTGTGATTTTTGTGTCATTTTGCACTACCATATTTCTTCCATTAGGAATTCTAATATTTCACAACCTCTGTCAAGGAAACTGCTACTCCTAATGCATAAGGCGGATGCATTCCAGATGGGCTGGTAATCCAGTTCAGGTTTTTCACATACATTATTTCAGTTCCACTGTGGACCTGTGCTCAGCTTTGCCAAAGCTGGTTTCATGATTCATTTGCAACTGCAACAAGTTAATCCCAGAGCGAATAGCTTTGTCCACTTCAGGTGAATTCTTCTTGCACGCTGGCACCAGATGCTGGCTGGTAAGGGGTGCTTCCAAAAAAGCAATTTATATTCAGCATCCTTGTGCCAAAATTCTTCCTATCCGTGTCTAGGGCCAGTGGATCAAGGAGCTTTTTTTCTAAAATGGGAGATTTCTTAATTTATGAATAGTGTTAGCTAGCCGTTGAAACGGGTCTAGTTCAATGAACACTGTTAAAAGCATCCAGAAAAAATATTTTAAAGTGGAAAACCCTCTGAGTTATTCATGCAGAATATTAAAATTTAACTAATTTCCCAGATTGAATTACAATTAGTGCTCATCTTCATGAATTCTCAGTCCAACAACATAAGCAGTAGCAAATAAGTAAACAGTGACTTTATAGAGCTTTCCTGGGGTTGTGTAGGGTCAGCCTTGTTTTCTGTTTGATTCCTTCTATGTTTGCTTTGCGCACAGCTTTTGCATTGCGCTGCTTCACTCTGTTGGCTATTTGGGAATTTCCTTAAGGCAGAGCTGAGTATTAAATACAATTTTCTATTTCATTTTGATGGCAAAATATTTTAGCAAACATTGCCCTAGTTCTCCTCATCTCTTGTACCCATGTCATGGCTGTGGAGAAACCCAACCAGAGACAAAGCTGTCTCCATTCCCTTCTCTCTCCCTTTGTTTCAGGCACATTTGGCTCCATCACACTGGCAAAACTGAAATAATATTTCCTGAGCACTGACCTCTTCGACACTTATGTGGACTCAGCATCTTAATTGCTGTTAGTGTGAATCACCAAAAGCTGGTGCATAATTTCTCAAGACATTTATTGGAGATCTACAGTAGACATTCACTCTCAATAACAAAAATAAAGAAATCCATAAATCCCATGAAACTTTCCCCTACTTCATTTTAAGTTGTTTATACAAGAAACTTCATGTCGTAATAACACTTTTTGGCCTTTGTTTGATTGGAAATTTCTATTAAACTGTTATGAGAAAATAACTTTATGCTTCAGGTTTTATGTTTCGATTTGATTAACAACAGGCTTTTACAAGGACTGCAGCACTGCTGCCTTTACTGTACGCATCCAGCATTATTGCACTTGCTGTTTTGCTGTAAGGAGTGGACTTTATCAAGAAAATTATATTTCCTGCATATGACATTTTGGAAACGTATTGTATGTCATATCTCCATCTTAAGCGCTGTTAGTGCGAATCATCTGACGCTGCTTTATAATCTTTGTACTATATTTATAGCAGACCGTTGCTCTGTAGTGTTCTAAATTTCCTGCTTATGATGCAATGGCAAAAGTCATTAAACATTAGCAGTAATAGTATTTTCACTGTAATAAAGTGTTAATTACTTCCACATGTTAATCGAGTTGGGGGGGTAGAGAGATTTTTGCTATTGTTACTGTGCCTAAAATAATTTCCATGTGATAATTTTCCAGGATATCAAAAACTGAATAATTATGCACTAATTAAGAAAGTAGAGCCTGCTCTGGAGTTAAGACTGCATTAATTTTAATGTTTTTACAGTCCTTTAATTGGGGAAAGGGCTGTAAATTGAGAGCTGACGCACTCTCCCGCCATCAGCAGGCCTGCCTTTGCAATCTGCCTCCTATATACCGCAACCCAAGGTC
Organism: Lagopus muta; assembly: GCF_023343835.1. Classification (NCBI taxonomy): domain Eukaryota; kingdom Metazoa; phylum Chordata; class Aves; order Galliformes; family Phasianidae; genus Lagopus; species Lagopus muta. The sequence continues at coordinate 64,332,994 of NC_064437.1, read as the reverse complement.
AACACAAGTTTGCAAAATCCCTCTGCTCTTCATACGAAATGTATTGGTGGTGAAGCGTGCATCTATCACTCTGACAAGCATTTAACTCTCCAAGAGCACATGCTCTCACTTCTTAAATTATTAATTGCATTAAATACATTTTCATATCGCGGACTGTTTGCTACAAACTGTTCCCTGGTAGGGAGAGGTGGTCCCCCCGCCGTGCCATGCAGTTTGCCTTCTGTTGTTCCCGTGGCAGTGCGAGGTGTGGGGCGGCTGCCTTTGAAGGGCTCTGAGTGAAATACTGTGCTCCCAAAATTGTGGAAAAATTCGCCCTCGCAAAGTCTCTTTTTTTTTTTTAATGTCGATCGGTTGGCTTCGCTTTTTCTGCTCTCTTTTGTTCTGCACTAATATTTATAAGTCCACATTGTTTGGGTTTGTTTATACCTTTACACTTATCAGCTCATGCAGTTTTCCAGGGTATTCTCCCTGTCACACCATTATCACAGGCAATGGCATCATCATCCGCTTCATTATCATCTCTGGGTCATTCCATCCCAGAATGGCTTCGTGTTACAACTAAAAGGAGGAATCTGGCAAATGGATCATATTATCTCCCTCTCTCACTCTGGCATTTGAATGCATTATACACGACGCAGTCTTTATATTAACAGGCATCGTGACCTTTGCCTGTAACATGTTTATTTTAGCAATACTTGCTAGTGCTGCTGGAGTTCAGCTCCTGCCAGTTGCCGATGCTGTTGTGGGCCCTGTGTTTATACCTGGCTCATGCCAAACTGGCTCCCAGCCCAAGGAGGAAATGCTAGGGCCCAGGTGGGCTGCAGGGCTCAGGGCAGATCCGGGACTGCAGAGGGGGCCCTCCTGGTGAGCATGTGCTTGGGACAGGTCTCCAGCTTAGAATGTGGTGAGGAACAGGAGAGCATTTTTGTCTGCTGCAATGGTGAGACGTATTGATGGGAACCTGTGAACCTGTGACAGACCTTGACATCTATCTGCAATGCTGATCTTACGTTTGCTGGAGGCTTGAATCTCAGACCTTCTACCTGGTATCCTCTCTCTTAATTTTCACGTGGTCCTTTAGGAAAGCACCTCAAGGATTAACAGAGAGAATAAAATCTTTCTGTAGCACCTCCATGTATGCCTACTTAGTTTACTTACAATTCTTGCATCTATCCCACAGGAAGCTTTATAAAGTGAAAGGAAACCTATCATCCTGTGAACGTTTCTGTGGCACGATGTTGGATGGGTGTAAGCATGGATAAGAAAAGGGGACTGATCACCATCAGCATTCCTAGAGACTGTGTTGGGTGAACCCTGTTTATACATTAAGTCTCTTCTAAACTCTCCTCAAACTTCTGATTTTGTGCATTTTCTGCTGGTAATATTTCAATGGCGTTACTGTTACTAAGATCAGCACACAGAATCAAATCAAAGAAGTAGGTGCAATTGTCTTGATGGTTGGCAAAAATATAATGAGACTACTCCTTCTCATCTCAATGCTTAATATTGAGAATCATAGGTTTATTAAAGTTGGAAAAGACAACTAAAATCATTAAGTCCAACCACCAACCCATCACCACCATGCCCACTGAACTGAGTGGGGACCGCTGTGCCCACTAAACTGAGAAAGTGGTGGACACTCACTGGTACTGCAGGACAAGGCAAATCTGAGATGCTTGTGGAGGTATGTTGATGCGTTGTGGTGCATTTCCCTCAATAACATCACGAAATGACATAATCTAAAACAGAATGGGTTGGAAGCATCTTTGTGATCCAGGGAAATATTCCCTGCCTTTGGGTAGCGATGGCTCAAAGTACAGTGTGGGTGGGACTTGAACTTAGGTTTCCCTTTTTTCTGCATTGCATTGAGTGTGCACGTTAGCCATGGTGTGCTTTACAGGATGCACTGCACAGTCGGGCATGGAGCAGTAGAAAGCAAGCAGGTGGAGCTGCAGCCCAAAGTGCAGATTTCTTACCTGTTTTAAAATAATATTTCTGACATCACTTTAATGGCACATCCCTTTGAGGCAACATAAAGGACTTAGAGCTGCAGTCGAATCTTTTATTGTGGCTGTGCAACAGTTCAGGTGTAGTATTTTTCAACAGCAAGCATACTTTTGTCCTGTTGGAGAACCGTGGAACGTCTATGCAGACATCAATCTACCTGATGGTTAGGAGAGCAGGACTGCAGGAAAGTTAACAAAGACAAATTGAAAAAAGGCCAGGAGAAACATTTTTCACCCAACTTTTTTTTTTTTTTTTTTTCCCTTCTGCTCCAGTTTCTCTATTACCATTGCATTAATTAGAAATTTAGGTAAATGACATAAGTGCCCTAATTTTTTATTTCTGCCAGGAGAACAATTAGGCCATTAGAAGTAACAAATGGTCTGGACGTATGTTGTCTGTTGAAAATTTCAAGCTGCATTATTTCTGACAAGAAAAAACCCCACAACAACTAATATTTGTTTTGGTCGATATTTACCATAGGCGATGTCAGCTTTAGCAGATTCAGTGTACCATTGGCTTTCTTTTCTTCTTTCTTGTTTTTTTTTTTTTGTTTTTTTTTCCTATTGTCATGGCTCATTAAAGTATGCTGACTCTTGTGGATTCCCATTTCCTTTAGGTAAATAGTTATTTACATGAACTGCAGCATTTTTCTTTGGTGACAATTTCTAATTGTTCAGGCAACCAAGGGTGATATATTAAGCACTCCGAATAAAGCTTCACCTATGAAATAAATTACTTTAAATTAACTATCCTTTCAAAAGAGGCAAAATTTCCAAATGGACAAATTAGGCCCTTCTTAGCCACATATGGTAAGTGTTTTAAGCATTTCCCCACTGGTCGTTACTCTAGAGAACAATTCTTCATGATGGAGTGGAAGACTTCTTAACTCATTTGGGGTCCTTTTAATGCCAGTGCTTGCCAACGGTGTGTGCTGAAGGGCTCACTTTGTGCTGGGCTGCAGCATGCATGTCTTTATTCATAATGTTGTGCTCTCATATTTTTAACCCTTGCCACGCTGCACTGGAGATCGGTGGCCCTCATCTCAATGGGACACTCCATTTCAAGTGAAAATTTTGATTTCCAGCTTTAGCCTTTCTAAACCACATGCGAGCATGTGAGCACGCAGCAACCATTTTGCTAGTCACAACGGCCACAAGTATCCATGTCTTCAGTTTGTATTTCTTAGCTTCTAACTGCTGGTAGCAGAGCTGCTTCTGCTTCTGCTCATGGGACTAAACTGGGAGGAATCCCACCAGAGGCAGTGTGTGAAAGAGGTCACCTTAGGGGTATTGCTATTACTTGGGTTTACTCCAAACGCTGGTATATTTAAAATATACACTTACTTGGCCTTTTATGCAGAGTAGATGTGAGTAGAAAATCAGGTCCTACAGGTCAGAATTTTAAAAACACTCAAATGAATTTGAAAATGTTGTAAGCAGCTTTAAACATTTGTAAGCCCTCACAAACTCTTGTCCTTTGGACCTCTGAGTGCCTAGGTCCCATTTCTGTATAACCTATGGCAAAGCTGCTTAAGCACATTCGATAGTGTTACTGACACTGCTCTCTCCCCAGTGTTTGAGTTGTGCCAAATATTGCAAGATAGAAATGAAGGAAAACATGTTTTTCTAATTTAAGTCATAACTTGACCACATTTCAATGTCCACATTTTGTATTTAGAAACTTAGAACTTCTTACAGGGAAGCATCCAATCAGTTTAAATTATGCAGAGTTTGTTTTTATGGTTTCCCATGACTTTTTTAGTCCTGGTTGGTTTCCCGTTTCCCACACATTAGAAGTCAGTATGTCAATACATTGGAATGTATTAGGCTGGTTAGCATAATCTGAACGCGCTTCTGAAATGGTTTCTAATACAAAGGATCTAGATATTGTACATCCATTTTATAAAAATAGCAAATTGAAAGAAGATTGTATTTTCTGTTTGTATGGGAAAATTTTAATTGGTTATTTTGGTACTAATATTTACACTACAAGAGTAATTAAAATAGAGTGATCAGTAAAGTGGGTGTAGCTCTAAACACATGTTCTTGCTTTGTTTAATTATGTTGATTAGGTATAAACCCCAATTTGGCATCACCTCTCTTGTCTTAATATGTTGTTGATGAAAGCATGTGGAGACTTGACCTTAATATAATCGTGACAAACCTCATTTGATTACCTTTGCCTAATTAAAACATACGTTATACGTACCATAATATTATTATTATTCATCTTACACTCTTCTCACTCTGTCGTTATGCTGGGAAGTAAATCTTACTGTGAGACTTCTGTCTCTGAAGGACTTTGTGCATTTTGTATAATTGGGAGAGGTGTTTATTTCATGGGCCAGTTATAATAACAGTAATTATCATATAAAAGCTCTGTGAATTTTTAAGTTGTGCCTTGGTGTTAAGTTTACTGTTGATGTGTGCAGGAAACAGTCTGCAGCATGCATGGGAAAGAAGTGGAGCTTCTCCCATGTCCCCCACCCTTTCTCCTTTCTTCCTCCTTTTCTCCTTCAACCTTTCTCCTTTTCCCTTCCACATTTTGGCCAGTTTTCAGTATCTCTACCCCATATCAGCTGCACACGCTGCAGTCCAATATCCTCAACCTTTTTCTATTAGTGCCCAGGCTCTGGCCCTAGGCTTTAGTGACTCCATTTGAAATACTGGGCTTTTGCCCAGAGCTGTTTCTTTGGGACTGAAAACCTGTATGTGCATTTGGTTATTATATATCATAAAGATACGTGTGACCTAGAAATGTCTTAGGGGAATCTTCCTGCCCACCCTGGGGGTATTATCTTGTCCTCGGTGGGAGCCTGCTGTTGTCTCTGCCTTGTTCACCCCTGGGGTACCACCGTGCTGCAGAAGTGCTGGTGTTAATCCACCATCACTGCAGGCTTTTTCTCTGCTAACAAAGTAATTCTGCAGACTGTGAAGTGTCGTGGAAGGGCAACTAATGGCCACACAGTGAACAACATTAATTATATTTGACTAAAATATTTTTATAGCATCTGTTACTGTGCTGCCAGTGATATTATCATTGACTTTATTTTCACATCGATCTTGTGAGCCTGACAGACCCAGAATCTCCAGTTTGTACCTACAAGAAGCAGCAGCAAAGCAAGAAAAATAAGAAAAAAAATAATTTAGCTCTCTAAATGGAATTGCAAAATAAAATAAAATAAAATAAAAATAATCCAGAAGCGATTAGATCTGAAGCTTTCCATGAGCACGTTGTGAAAAGTGAACCTTGAACCTTGGGCATCTGAGTCACAGGTTGGTGCCTACCTCACTGGACATTTTTCCTTTTAATATGGTTTGAAGAAGGCATTGCTGCCACCAAAACATAATTGGTGTGGAAAGGTACCTTCCAAAATACAAATAGAAATTTTTGTGCTTACTGCACGGAGATGATGCAGGAACTGACCTCATTTATCAGCTGTGCCCACCCGGGTGCTTCCTGACTCGACTTTCCTTCCAAATATATTCTCTTGTCTTCTACTAACTGGCACGGATGTCTTTCTTTTAGAATAAACCATTCCTGAAGAAATTGGCCAAAATAACAAGAATAAATTAAAAACTGCAGTCACTTCATCTTCTTCTGAGGGCCATAAAAGAAGGACGAGGAAAATGGTGACCAGTCAAGGTATATTCATGTCAATAGTAGTCATTACAGTCCCAGGCAGGAGCATCACACCAAGTTGGCCCAATACAGCTGGGAAGCCACTCTTTGCCAATCTGTGACAGGGAGAGCTCAAGGTGGGGACTGGAGGCACCACTTTGGCACAGTAGCGCACAGGGAAGGTGGCCCATCATCTGTATTCTTAGGAAGCTTCAGCCCCTTGCATTCAAAGAGCAGAATCTAGCTCTGGTGTTCATGGGGGAGAAACTTCCCCTCCTCTTGGCCAATCTCTTGGCTGTTACCACTATGCTGACATTCTTGAACTCACTGTAAAGAAGTGCCAGGATCTGACCACTGGTGGGCCGAGGAGATTAAATTTTAATGCTTCCATCTCCCCACCGATGCACCTCGCGGAAAAAAAAATAAATAAATAAATAATGGTTTTAAAAATGTACAAAATCTAATTTAAAATGACATTGGGGTTTTATTTAAAGTCATGGAAGCTGGTTAATTCCAAAATGCTCTCATTAACTCACATCATTTAACAAGTTTCTATTCATTTAGCTCTCTCTCTCCAGAGCCTCTCAGCTGCTCTACCTCAACACATTGACAGCCTTCTGTGCTCCTGCTTCCCGGGGGGAGCTAAGGTGACTTTAAAGTACCTTTTCATTCTCACTGTGTTAGGGTGCACAAACAGAATGGCCTTGGAAGTCGCTCTGCATCGCGACATTTCCCGGCTGCCCAAAGGTGATGGACCGCCATCCTCCCATCTTCCCCCTCCGTGCCCCACGTCTGGGAAATTCTGAAGTGTCCCGTATTTCCCATGGCCAAGCTGTAATTACTGAGCCATTATGGGCCTTGCAAGGAGTGTAAAGGAGCTGAAGCGTGAGGATGTCACCCTGCTTGCTCACCATGGGCTCAGAAACTTTTGCCTTTCTGGTCCTGCTTTTCTGTCCTCTATGTTTCTTCCCAGAGTTTGCTTTATTATCTTTCTCCTTTCATAATATTTAAGGTTATCCTTTCTTTTTCCTTTATTTTTTTTCCTCCCTTCTACATTAATAGCAGCTTGTTCCATACTCACCTCTGACAATGCCTCCCTAAAACTCGATTTTAAATGTTAAAGCTTTTGCTTTCCTTTTGTTTCAGTGGAGACTTCTAGCACAAAGGGGAGTGAACAGAATCCTTTTTCACTTCCTCCTTGCTTCCTTTCTCTTTTTTATGTAGTTCCCTACCTGCAATATGGTGATTCTATTTCCAAAAGTGACTACTGGTACACAATTAGTAGATTTTTGGAGGCTCAGATTTGACGCGGTGTTGTGGAGTGACTGTAGAATAAACATTCCAATAAAAGAACCCCTTTCAGAAGTCTCAGGCACAGAACATCCCAAATTCTGTGTTTTTACTGCAAATATGAAGGTGTTTTTTTGTTCTTGGGAGCTACTGCCAGAGCCTGCTGCTGTCTGTGTGCCTGAAATCTGGTGGAGGACATTGAGCCCTTGGACTGACTTTTCTTATGAAGTTATAGACTTTGGGTGTAGCAGTCTGTCTTAAGTACATAGCTTTACCAGTATTTTTCTGTCTAGCTAAGAGAATGTCAGTGCACAGGAGAGAGAGAGACATAAGCAATATTTCTGCAGTCTGATCCTAACAGCAGCAATCCATATCTGCCTGTCGGGAAGCAATGCCATTTCTTAGCCCAGGAGCAAGGCCAGGAGGAAGGGACACCTCCCATAGCTGGGCACTGGGCTCTTGCTGCCTGATCTCCTTTTGCCATTCCATGGCCATCTGCCTGCAGAAGGCTGAGCCAAGCCCTGCAGCTCCAGGTGAGATGCTGGTGGTCAGCAGCCACTGCAATCCCAGCTGCTGTGCTGGGCTGAGCTTCAGCCCTGACCAAAGGCAGTGGGAGCAGCGTTCCTCTGCCAGTTGTCATTTAGTTCTTATTTGAAGTAATTAAAAGCCGTTTAGGTTCCTTGTTTCGATAACAGTTTGATGCTTTCTGCTAGTTTTACGCTGAGCACTTGGGTTGAGTTGGAATATTTATTCCCGAGAACTTATTTAATCAGTAATTGCATTTTACTTAGGAAAAAGAAATAAATTTTAAAAAATAGTTTATTTTAAAGAAAAGTAATTAAAATCATCAGTTTGCTCTTGATCATTTGGGGATTAAAAGCTATATTTAATCATGCAATGGATTTTTATTATTTTTGTTCTTGTGTTATAGCCAGTGTACAGTGGTTTTATCTCCTCTTTGTACTTGCAATAACATATTATTTGACCATGAATCACTTTAATGGATTGAAACATAAGCATGTGAATTGAAAAATAGATACATTAGTCAAATCAATAAATAAATATGAAAATATATTTCTACTATGAAAAACCATCTTGGCTACTGTGTCCTCCAACTTGGACAGAGAAAGCTGAAATATATAGCTGTAAAATATGGCTTGCCGTGTCAACTAGCCAGTGCCTGCAGCCTAAAAGGAATTTTGAGCACTGGGTAAGTAGTATTTCATCAACAAAATCATAAAATAAAGACATTAAAATGAAGGAATGATTGAGTGCTGCAGGACGTTTGTAAAATCACCCTTCAGTCTGGGGCTGGAGTAGTTTAGTATTAGACATTGCATACTTTTCATATAAATTTGCTTACAAATAGCATGCCTTAACAAGCAATATTGCCAGACTGCCCCTGTAGCAAATATTTTTTCACTGTGTTGCTAAACAAACTCTGCTCATGTATTCCGTGGCATGGCTGCAGTCGGTATAAATAATACATCTTTAATATTACAAAAAGAATACAGTATAGACCTTCACGTGGACCATTAAGACCTTGTAATGAGGGAAGACAGGTTCTGAGCCGCCGCAAAAGCTGTTCTCCTTGCAAAGGTTCACCCTTGAAGCTTTCTGGAGCCTGGGTCTACTCTGCAGGATGCCGGGGTGAATCCCAAGGTTCTTCCAATGGAGTGAAAGCTCTTTGGGTGTTTTCCAGCAGCAAAATGTGGCCCTTTGCATTTACCTCTGTGCAACCGTTCTCATAACAGAACTGCACCTTCAAATTCGTCTTTAGAAGCCAATATAAAACCTCTGTGGGCAGCAGATCAGTACCAGCAGTTCAATACAATGTATGTGTTAATTGTTCCTCTTACACGTTCTAGAAATAAACAGACTTCAGTGCTCTTTTTTCAGCTGACATGCAGTTCAGAGAAGACAAGCTTTCCATTTCCTTTCAAGTTCCTAATTAGCTATATAAGCGAATGACAAAACTACAGTCTTTACCAAAGTTTATTTGCATTTTTCTACCTTGACACATTATGCAAACACGGAGTTGTCATTTGCATATGACAAGAATATTGTTTTATTTCAAGTCACTTCAAATGGTGGTATACATTAAAAGCGTTCATCAATGTACAATGTGTTTTATGCACTTTGTGGGCTGCAGAGCTACTTTTGGACGGATGCTCAGCTTTACATTTGGTGTGTGAACTCAGCTCTGTGTGTAACCATCCCGAATGCCCTTGTTGAAACGTCTTTGATGTGAAATGTGAATTACGAGTGTGCTTGGCGCTCCCCGTCAGCCTGAGTGGGTTGGGACTTTACACTGACAAAATGGAAAGAAAGTGACTGTGGACTGAGGAACAATAATTTTTGGTGGGGCTTGTGGCGTAACAGCTACCAAATACCGACACAGCAATTAGAAGATGTCAGAGGAAGGCAAAATACCATTGAAAAAAAAACATTATTAAAGCAAAATTTCCCTGTGAGGACAAGACCTGCTTGCAGTCAATAGAAGCTGAGGATATTGCATGTCCTTGCTGGCACGGAGACACCTCCTAGAGGTTCCCCATGGCAGCTGTGCCATTTGTGGGGCCTCTGCAGCCCTGCCAGGGAGGGTTGGCCCCAAGGACAAATGTCCTTATTGGGCAGCTTTATTGTATTTGCAGCAGTGTGCTTTGCTGGCAGTGGTGAGGCAACTTCAGAGGTAATACCCCGGAATCTCTTCCTGTTATATATAGCTATAGCTCTTCTGGATAATGTGATTATTCCTTCCATTAAAGGAACTAAATAATGTTGTTGGGTTTTGCTTTCTTTTTCTATGTTATTTTTAGTGAACCAAACAGTTTTTTATATGTTCTTTTTTTCTTTTTTTTTCCTTTTTTTTCCTACTGAAGCTGGAATTATTCTTTTGCAGAAATCTAGAGGTCATTTATTACACAAAGCACCTTGCGCTTCCAGAAAGGAAAGACAGCAGCTTTAGCTGTATTTCTTGTGTCTGCTTCCTCATTGCCTGAGTGTGAAAACTTTATTGCTCATTATCTACTGGGCTGTGATGAAGTGACAGATGATTTATTGGGAGCCAAAAACTGAGTTTCAATGGTGACCATTTTTATCCTTTTGTGTTGCAGCCTGCCAACCCCTCTAACTGCTGAGGCAACAAATAAAGAAAACTCAGTGCTGGAGGGCCCCGCGACTATCACTCATAAATGTCCGTGTTTCAGATCCCACTCTGTTTCTAATTTGATTCAATTCCCTTTTGTTGCTTAAAAATTCAATTTGTTTAATTGAGCTGTTTGACAGTAAAATCTGAATTCCATGCATTTTAACCATTCATATTAAATTTCCCTCCGCATAGTACTTTTATTAATGCGCTTTAAAAGAGGTCACTTTAATTTAAATTTGGTGACCTTACAAGCTTATAAAAAGATCTATATGCTATCCTTCTCAAACCGAAATTAAATTGAATAAATGGGAGATAACGTTACAAGAGATATTTCCAACAGAGGGTTGGGGTTTGCAGGAAGCAGAGCTGCACCGCAGTGCTGGGAAGGGTGAGCATCGCTCAGCAGCTTTTCCATGGGACAGCAGTGCTGGTGTGAGGAACTTCCAACCCTGTTCTGATAGACCCCGTTGCTGGAGCTGCATCCCCAGGGGCTGTTGTTCAAGGAGTGCCCTTTCCTTTGTGCCGCTCGTTGCTTTGTATTTGTAAAGAGGGTTGCCTCATTTCTGACATTTAAATAGCCTAATTCCTACAGGATTAATAAGAAACACTGGAACCGGCGCAAGACTTGAAGATTTAGTAAACTTTAATCTGTAAAATTTAATAGCAATATCCAAGTCATTATGAGTAGGTAGGATGCCGTATGGCTTTACAAACACTTTTAAGCCGTGAGTTATGTTGCGAGAATGGGTTTGCTGTGTATCATTATGTCCAGGTAAATGCCAGGATGATGACATAATTGGTAGTTGGGAGTAAAATACAACCTCTGTAAAATGTTACTAAGGTAAATGTAGCGGGATTGTAATTCATTATACATAAACATGACTAGCAGTTATTTATCATTTTATGAAATATAGAATAACCCGAGCTGGTAGTGCTTCTCTATTTCTTCCTTACTTTATTTGGAATTGTAATGACAGCCTCGTGGCGAGGCTCCCTCCTTTATTTCCCTGTAATGATTTCCCCACGCTGCACCCTCAATTCACGTGAGGTTGCCTCCTGCCGTACTCTCCGATAGTCCTCTTGATATACAAAGTCCTAAAAACTAGCCTCATTAAGAATGATATCCTGCCAGCCTCAGACAGTGACAAATTTATGGCTTTGGATTAAAGGTCATATGGGCATTTCAGCCATTAAAACAGTCCCATTCCATAATACCTGAAACCTTAAGGAAATACATTTTTGCACACAGATGCCTGTTATGTTTCTGCTAAAGACATACAGTAATAGTTTGAAAGCAACAAAAGCCTATTTTGTACCTGTTCAGCTTGCAAGTGTGTTAGCCCTAGGCTACTGTTTAACTTTTAACCCTCTTGTTCACACAGCGTACATGCATAAAGCTACAATGTACCACATAATGAAGCAAAGCTAGCAACATTTGTTTTATACTGTTTGCTATAGGACAGCTTCTCCCTGCTTTTTAAAATCCGTTTGGAAAACAAAACAGGAACGAAGGCGTTTTTCCATGCACTGAGTGATTACGCTGCTTTTTGCACGCGTTTAATCGCAGAGCTGCTGTGTGCTCCGTGTACCAACAGGGCTTCCAGGTAAAAAGAAATAATTCAGCACAAAAGGATTCTGAAGAAGAATTTCTTTTGCAATTCCTTTTCGGTGTCTGATTTTAAACCATTTTATCAAGCTTCTACTGTATGTGCCAAACACTCTCTTGTCAGGTGTAGGATGAACTACAGTATAACTGTGAGATATTTCTTTCCCTCATAACAATCTTGAGCCATAGCCTATGATGAATTATTTGTACCATTGCAAGGAAATTCCCCTCTTCTGCACTTAAACCCAGCAAAATTACACACCAATTGTAGCAGAGAAAACATCTGATGTGACAGCTGTATGGCACACGGAGATCCATTGGTCCATTGGTTAATCAGCAGATTTTAATGGTGCTGGGGAATATATGATAGTGGTGTCCTGAATTAGAAATAGCTCTGTGTTCTCACTAATAGGACAGATCTTCTACCTGCAGATGAAGGATTCCTGCTGTTTTAATGCTTCAAATGTTTAAAATTAAGAAAAGGAAAAAAAAGGGAAAAAAAAAAAAAAGAATGTGGAAAATCTGTCGTAATTCAGAACACAAAAAGGAAATCCTGTGGATGAGTCAATTATATGGTTCCTAATGATGATTCAGCCTCCAGGCCCTGTGTGAGGAGAGGAGGAAATAGGGAAGGATTAACTTGGTTAACCTTCTTCCATTTCCCTCTACCAGGCCATACTTTGCTGACTGCTTTCCCTGCTCTGTTACTCAGGATGTTTTTTCCCACTTTAGGCAGGGACAGCTTGAATTTCTGCAAGTCTTTTGCAGACTGCATCTCTATTTGCTTTTTTCTTCATATCTCAAAGAAATAATTGGGATGGTGAAAAGATTGCAAGGCTGCACTAATCTTTCAGGTTTTGCACTGTTTCTACGTGTCATCATAAGCATGGAAAAATTAAGACAACAATTTTCTTTGATTGTTCATTATTAAGGCTACATCCTAGAAAGAAGAAGTCTCCCCAAGAAAAATGTCAGAGCCTTCTGAAGACAGCAGTATCTGTAGAGAGCTAAAGGCCTGGCCAAGTGCAATAATGATAATGATAAATAGCCATCATTTATTTTTATACAGGCTGGTATCATTTAGGACCTCATAGTGCTCCACAATAAAATCAAAGAAGCATTAACTTGAAGTAAACAAATGACAAAACAAACATTAGCAGATGGGAAATCAACAACAAAAATCAACAAATCAGCAGGTCGGAGGAGAAGCAAATGTGTTTGGAGCAGGGACTTTGAGAAAGACCATACAAGGGCTGAAACAGTCTTGTCTCTCACAGCCTGGTGTCATGGCACCCTCGGATGGACACCTTTGGATAGAGTTGTGCTACCCTCAGTGAATTCTATGTTTCCAGTTTGCAGCACTGCTTTTTGCTCCCTTCCCTTCCCTTCCCTTCCCTTCCCTTCCCTTCCCTTCCCTTCCCTTCCCTTCCCTTCCCTTCCCTTCCCTTCCCTTCCCTTCCCTTCCCTTCCCTTCCCTTCCCTTCCCTTCCCTTCCCTTCCCTTCCCTTCCCTTCCCTTCCCTTCCCTTCCCTTCCCTTCCCTTCCCTTCCCTTCCCTTCCCTTCCCTTCCCTTCCCTTCCCTTCCCTTCCCTTCCCTTTTAAAATTATTTTCCCCCCCTTCCATGGAGCTCCTCCAGCACCACAGAGAAGCTTTAACCATGGGCACAGTTGGTTCACAAACACCGTGCATGTTGGGCAGAGACAGATGGTGGCAAAATGCAATAGTCCAAGTCTGGTTATGCTTTCTCAACCTACTTTCATTACTTTCAGACATTTAAATTTAAAGAGAATAGAAAAGGAGAAGGGAAATCTTCTTAGGAGCTTTGATGGGGTGGCCACGTGGGTCAGGGCTGCAAACCTCTCACCTGCCTGATTCCCACTCAGTGCTCCCTGGCTGAACCATGGCTGGCATCAGCACTTTAGTCAAGGCACACAGGATCCTGCAGCTGAATGGAGACTAAATGGAGACTACTGTTATTATTTACTGCTATTTCTAATAATTACTTCTGTACAGTTTGGACCTAAAGCCTCATTTATCATGTCATAGAATCATAGAGTTGTGGATTCTATGAATGTTCTCTGCTCTGAAATCAAAGATAGAACTTCTTGATAGCAGATTTAAGTGAAGCAGAGCCCCTTTCTTCTGCTTGTATTTCAAAGGTGTGATGTTGTGGTAGAAGCAGGGAAGTGCCTTCACCTGAGCCTTGTCTCAGAAGGATGAGAAGCATGAATACTGCTGGGAGTGCTTGTATCCATTGCTCTTGGCATTGTCTTTGTGGTCATTTATGTTTAGGAAGTTTATTCTTGGTATGTTATGATAAGCTGTTAGGGAAAATATCTAACCAGAGACTGCAAATGAGGATTTTGTTTTCTCTTGAAAATATTTGTCATAGGTGATGCAATGAAGGATTTTAGATGAAATTTTGGAGTGGTATATGCATGGTCTGTATTTCAAGCTCATCCTGGATCTAGAAGCACCTTAAACATTTGAAATTGGAAGCTATTTAAAACCTTGGGTTAAAAATTATCTCTGCACGATGGAAAGGTACCATTGATGTCTCCATCTTCAAATACCACTACTGTTCCTTCCTGTCAGAAGAATGATTCGTGCTTGCAATTTTATCTTCAGCAAGTTTTCATATGACTGAAAAGAGAAAAGAAGAAATGGAGGAGAAGTGCTTGCATATTGGCTTGGCTTGGATGTTATTTGTACCTGCTTGCTTTGCAGGTGTCACTAAGGGTGAGGGTCTGATAGCATTCTGTTCTGTGAATGGTTACAGCAAAGGGAGAGCCCTGCTTGTGCATGGCTCACAAACACACAGAAGGGATAGGAAGGGAAAACAGAAGGTAATAAGCTGCTGGTGAGCAGGGTAAGTGGAACAGCACAGGAGCTTCCTAACCACAGCAGACTTCTTTTGGTTGTCAGTATCACAATAGAGGTCATCTGAAGGTGGAATAAAAAGTACACAGTATGGATGGGGAAAACATAATGGATAACAACACTGACACTGTTCTTATTTATATAAGTAGCATTAGGATGGTTGCTGGAAGGAGGCACAAAGCCTCTATTCTTATAACAAGTAGGTGAAGTTTAACCTGTCCTTTCTCCTGTTGTGCCAAAGCTTGGTGCTGAGGAACAGGGCAGCCTGTGTGAAGCCATTCAATGTAGATTATTTAACCACACAAAAGTGGATGTGTGCTGATGGACAAGTGGGTAGACCTAATGCATTGGGATAGCCATAAAGCATGACTTCTCCCCAGGTTCAAGGCTGTACTTTTCCTCTGAGACTTTGGACATTGTAAGAAACCATACTGACAGGCATGTTCCAGGTCGTACGTGATTATATGATCAGTAATGCTGAAAGCAAACTCCAGAATCAGAAATAACATTTCCAGCACTGACATGATGGAAGGATACTACTAAAGGCTGGGTACAAGAGCAGCTCTGAGCTGCTGAGCTTTGGCTACCTCCAGGGTTGGTTTTGCATTCCCATCTGATACAATACAGAATAAAGGTGTACTTATGCAGAATGGTGCCCTCAGACACAGGAGGTGAGTTGCCACCCCCATCACCTTGGCCTCCTAAGTATCCATGCTACATCACGGGAATGCCATGCTCTGGAGATGTCAGCTCACACCCAGGGGAAGAAATGTGAAAATGCTGCAGTTTGTACGGAGCCAGGAAAATGTTTAAACCTTCCTGCTCATATTCACAACTTTTACATACATCCAACTGCTCAGAAAAAGGGGGGAAAAATGGAAAAAAAAAAAAAAAAGAATTATTATTTGGATTTCCATGTTTTAAATTTCTTAATCAGATTATAGTGAATGATGTAATTCACAATCTGTTTTCAAAAGCCTTTCTTGGCAAATGTGTAGATGATGCCAAAATTGGCCTGAGAGGTGACTGGGTGTCATAGTTTGCAGAGAGATGTGAACATATGAAAGAACACATCTAACTGTCAGTGGGATTTATGTGAATTATTTGAGTGTTACTGGAGAGAGCTGGCCTCACTCCTCTCACATTTACATCCACTGGATACACATTTTGCTTTGCTGAGTTTGTAGGCATCACTAATCCTCAGATCCTCACCTCTGTCTTGGTAGACAGTAAGGAGCCAGAAACAAGTATGTTTCATTTCAGTATTTAAGCCTGCACATAGAGACGGAGAAAAAACAATTTAGCCCACACAAAGGCTTGGCATTCAAGATCTCAATCTGTACGGAAATATTTTATAGATTTATTTTTTCTAAAAATTGCTGTTTCCAAATTGCAGGAAAAAATAGGCAAGATGGCTTCCTGCTTGATTTTGGTGCTCCCTGCCCTTCTCTCACCACAACCTTACTCACAGGGAGCTTGCAGGGAGCTGCCTGGTTGAGAGGAGCCTGCATGTCCAGATCATGGTGAGGAGATTGGAACTAGATGATCTTCGAGGTCTATTCCAACCCAGTCTTTCTCTGATTCTATGTCCTCGACCTAAGTGAAGCTAGGGTATCCGAGTGTGGGCTTGTAAATAACCCATTGCTCAGTACTAAGCAATCAGTATTAATCAGATTTGGCTTTAGTTCTAAATTGAGGTTACTGTATTTTCTCAGACTTTGGGATGGTCAAACCTGAGGTATTGGGTTGAACCTAACTCAATAAAGGGGCTCTGTTTTATTTTGAAGTTGGCAAACTGCTGTATGATCTTACTCTTCGTAGTATGCCGAGGCTTTAAAAAAGATAAAAATCCTTTGTGTCCTTTGATTTTAATGTAAGGTTTTCCAAAGAAGCACATGGAATCCATCAGTGGAGGTGTTGAAGAACTGAGGAGATGTAACACTTGGGGCTGTGGTCAGTGGGCATGCTGGGAATGGGTTGGAGTTGGACTTGGGAATCTTAGAGGTCTTTGCCATCTTTTTTTTTTTTAATGACTTCCTATTTCTATGATTCTATGATTATTATCCCTGTCTTCTCATGGATAGAAAATAAGGCAAAAATAAGGCAAGGCAGCACCGCACGTGAGGTTGATGGGTGTGAGCCATTCCCTTCCCCAGCACTGCCCACGCTGGATGCCATGGTGGCTGCATCTCTGAAGTGGGGCCAGTACCTGTGGCTCCCTTGGGGATGCTCAGAGCCTCCCATGGCTCTCCTCCCTCCCCTGCTGCTCCCGACAGAAATCCCGGCTGCTCGGCTTTGTGTCTGCTCCCAGGCGAGGTGTGGGGGCTGCAGGAGGGGGAAGGCACACGCATACTGATATGTATGGGTATAAATACGGCGACGTAAAATATATGCACCCGCAAGCACGTGCAAACACAGAGGGAGATTTTTAACTCTACGTTGTTGGGCTTTAATAGATTTAAATCAGGCTCTTAACACTATTTTAACATATTTTTTCTCGTGTTTAGTAACAACAGTCATCTTAAATCGTAGTGGCACATTGCCAGAGGGAAGAGAGGTGTTAATGAGACTCACTATAAATGGAAGGAGCGCGGGAGTGACAGTTCCGCGGAGCACTGTTGGCATCGGATCGAAGAGACAGGTGGTGGCACAGGGCTGACCGATCACCTCAGATAATGATGAAAGAGGAGTGACAGGGGTGAAAGATTCAAGGACCACTGAAGAAGCGCGCGGGGAGCGGGGCCACCCGGCAGGCATGGCCGAGCCCCGGCACGCCGCGCACCGGTGAAATATGAGAGGGACTGATAAGGGGGAAGCAGGGTATTATCGATATCAGATGTGGAAATGAGTGGACTTAGTAACCTATCTACCATGTGGAGTAAGTATTTACGGTTTCCAGGACCAGAATCAATCAGGTTTGAAATTCATTCTTATTTGGCAGAGGAAATGTGCACTTAACCTTTCCACACGGGGTCTGCTGATGAATATTGACCCAGAAAAATATCCCAAAGGTGTTCGGTCCAACAAAAAGTTATTTAATAATTTTGTAAAGGATGGCTGTGCCGCAGGGACGAAATATTTACATCGGAAATCCTAACTTTAGATGGGTGCCGGTCTGGGGTGCGGATGATTGCTGCACAGAGAGCCCTCCAACCTCTCATCGAGCAGCCATAAATCAGGGGGATGGAGGAGTTCAGACAGAGCAAATTCTGGTGACAGCCACGTGATGGACTCACAGGGGAGAAAATGAAAATTCATTCCCTGACAACCTGCTACAGGCTGCAGGTAGGGCGAGGGGAGAAGCTAAATAGATGTGGATCAGCGGCGAGGATGGCAACCCCCATCGTATGGAAATGCACGGGCAGGGGAGGTGAAACCCGAAGCTGCACAAAATGCTAAAACGTCAGGGTGGCTGAATCACCTGAGCAAAGATTATATAAAAATGTAAATTGCCTGTTCCTGACCCAATCGCGTTTAAAAATGAAGGGACAAAGAGTGACAGGAAAGGTGCTATTATTACAGATTCAGGGCGATGCACAGTCACTGCTCGGATTCCTCGCTAGCAGCGGCTGGGAGGCGAGCGCAGACGCTGCGAATAATTTTCCTGCAAGTGCCCTCTCTTATTTATACGTGCACAATGAGCCCCGTCCAAGGGCTTTGGGGATGCCAGAAGCCATCTGTTGGGTTTATTGGGCTTCTGAGCAGGATCCACGCAAATCTGCTCGGCGCGGGGATTGCCATCCCCCCGTCTTTCATCCAGCTCAACTTGCTCAAGATTTTCTATGTGCGGTTAAAAATTAAATTCACTTTAAGAAAGATTATTTTATAAAGCTCTTCTCGCTTACGAGGGAGCGTAATGATCTCAACGAAGAGCAGGAACTGCTCAGAACGCACGAGCTGCTTGGCTTTACAAAAGATCTCACTAATGGGCTAGATCAAGTATTGTTATCCCTAAAA
This sequence comes from Lagopus muta, assembly GCF_023343835.1. Lineage (NCBI taxonomy): Eukaryota > Metazoa > Chordata > Aves > Galliformes > Phasianidae > Lagopus > Lagopus muta. Next base: position 64,314,481 of record NC_064437.1, on the reverse strand, counting down.
TTAAATGCCACTGTTTAAAACTCCATTTTTAGAAGAAGAACTTGCCATTAATAATTTTTAAGGCTCTTGATTAAATAACTAGAAGTGCATTATTATTGGGTTAATAATTACTTGAGATATGTTCAGATTTTGGTCATTCTCCTTGCATTATTACAGCACAGAGGCAAAATTTCACTCATATATTTGACTTAAACGACAGTCTTTTGGGATTTGCAACAGAAATTATAACTTCTGCTGCAATTTACATGTTAAGTTCTGTAACCCCGTGATAGTTCAACCATTTGTAAAAGAACAGTAGGTGGCCTAGTGGTCTAATATTCAATGAATAATTTTATCTTACATCAAGCACAAGGTCCAGTTTAATGTTTCATTACATTAAAATTGCACTGGGTGACATAAACTTTGTAATTAAAAGAGCATAACTTTTCTGAAATGCTATAGATGACTCTTGTGAAAAATCAGCATGTTTAATCAAGCCATTATGTTGTTATAAACCGCATCTGGCTATGTGTTCGTGAGGTGGTACCTGTTGGAAACAAGCTGTGTTTATGGTCACTGTCTGCTTATAACACTCCATGATTTAATTCCTTGAGAATGTGCATGCAAGGTGTCACACTGTGGTACAGGACCTGCTGGAAAAAAAGCAAAAAAAAAAACCAAAACACACCAAAACAACAACAAATCCACACATAAGGGAAAGCAAGGTGCCATTGTGTTGGGATGCTGACTCCCCTGGTTACAGCAGCGGGCATGTCCCAGTGAGGTTGGATATGCTGGGCTGTGTTTGCCTTTGGCATAACCCAGTGAGGTGATATGGTGGTAGGCAGGGCTCGTCCCCTCCTCTGGAGCAGTGCAGTGAGCTGCCCCCCGGCCGGAGAGCACCACGTTGCTGGGAGCAGCCCTGGGGGCACATCAATCTCCACCTCGAATTGCTTCTTAATGGCCCGGTAGCTTTCCAAAGGGAGCTGCACCACAGTCTGGCTTTGCATTAGCTTTTATTTGTCTTTCCAGATATTACCATTAGTCATCGTTAGTTATGAGGCAATGGCAGATATCAATTAGAAGATGAAGTATGACCAAAGTCGTGTGTTGGAGGTAATGGAGCTGCTGCAGTGTGTTCCTGGCTGCACGGCAGCACCCTGGGCAGGATGCCTGGGCTTTTCAGTGCCCGGATGGACAACTTAGGCTTTGTTTCTTTCCATTTTCTTTTTCTGGTTTCACTGAAATGAGTTAGACCAATGAACTCCATCGAACTGGAGCGTTGTTGGATTTTATGGACAAAAACTATGGGATACCTTTGGTCTTGGCTTCAATCTAAATTCCTTTATTTCCCATTTAAAATTAAAACGTTTAACTAGTCTACAAGTGGGCACAAGAGAAGAAGACTGCTGGGGTAAATGCTGGTCTTGGTGTCTGGAAGACACCCTTTATTGCCTTTAGATGGTTCTAATCAGTGCTTCCTAAATGATGCTCTCTGAGCTTGTGTTCAGAGAGCACTTCGAAGAGCAGGCAGGTAATGGGAGCTTCATTGCACAGATATGCTTATTGTCATAGAGGAAAAAACAGAGTAATTTTAATGGGTTCAGGAGACCCAATATATCTCACTTATTGTGCCACATACAGTTCACTAGATGCAGCATTAATTGATGCATGATGCAGCACTTGTTATGATACATTACCTGGCTATGTTTTTGCTCTTTGAGAAAAAAGGCTGGTGTTAACCCCATGATTTCTGGTGCTATTTTGATTCTGGGATGGCTGAGGCCTAACAATACAAGAGTGGCATGGCATGGAAAAGGAAACAGAAAGCAGATTTTACAAGTATGGAAAGGATTTAAAAATTAAAAAAAAAAAAAGAAGATAAATAGACAAAGGTGGTTTGCAACAGCCACCTCCACTCACAGCCATCACCTCCCCAAGCCAAAAGCCCTCCCAAGCCCCAGCCCAAGCTCCTTCCATTGGCTCCAGGTCCCAGAGGAGCAAACCCCGCTGTCTGCAGTCCCTGCATGGATTCCCACTGGGGCACAGCACAGTTCCAGCTCCGCGAGCCAGCCACAAACGTGCTATATGTCCTGAAAATAAAAGCCCGGATTCAAACATGATGTATCTCCTTTGATTTCCATGCAGATACAACAGGGATGAATGTATCTATTATGTCTGGGACTGCTGGAATGTTAATTTTGAAAGTCATTTCTCTCAATCTATAATTATATCTTCTTTGTCAGAAAGTAGGAATTTCTTAGAGCAAAAGGGATTAATCTCAGTCACTGTTTTCAAACAGTTTGAGTTCGGTGGTTTCTGTAAGACTATCATTTCTTTTCTTTTAGCCAGTTAAATTTTGCCTGAGGCTGACGTTTTATATCCAGAGTAAATCTTACTAAAATTAAGAAACAGAACATACAGCTGCCCTTATTCCTGGCCCACAGATGTTACCAAAATCTGATTAAAAAACCCTTAATCTTCTGCTGCACCTTTTCATTAGCGTAATAATCATTTTTTTTTGCCAAATATCAGGCAGGAGAGGGTGGAAAAAAAGTGAAAAATATAGGGTTGTGATGATCAGCATCTTTGAAAAGACTCGTTGAACCTAGTGGGAGAAATGAGGACTTGGGGTAATCCATGTGCTGAAATTTTTTTGCTTCTTTTTCTAGAAAATGTGCAATTTGGTCAGGCAGAAAAAATTGAACAGAGCCTTCCAAGCAATAAATCACTGGATTGCTGGTGACATTCATACAATGCGGATATAGTGTTAACTGTATGAGTCAGACAGCCCTTACTGCACTCAGCCTGTTCCTAGGAGGTGACCTTGCCACGGTGTAGTAATCAATCATTCTGGCACAGGACACACTGTTTTTGTTTAATATTACACTATTGGAATATATAGTAAACAAAGTGCAAAGGAAATTTCGAAAGCAAGCACTATATAAGGTGTGCTGTAATATTTTGCAGCCTGAGGAGTGCCAACAGCATGCTCAGCACCGCATGTGTGCCTCCCGATTACTAACTTTAGGCTGTTAGCAGCAGCAAAGCGTGTGTGACTCTACTCAAATACTTCAACTGTCTGCACAGCTCGAGAGGAACAATTCAATGGAAATATGAAGTTAGGATTACAAAAAAGATTTACTACCGCGAGACACTGCGGTCTAACATTTCTTATTTTGGCACTTTTATACAGTGTATACATCACGATTTTCCCAGCCAAATGATAGAACAGCAACATCCCGAACTGCCTGAAAAAAATTAAGCAAACAAATCTTAATTAACTAGTAAAAATTCTTTCAGTTTACGATAAGCGAAGTGTTACTGCTTATAGCCAAGAGGTTATATTGGATTTCCATGCATGACTTATACCATGAGCCAGTTAATTCATGAAGTTTGCTGTCAGTGAATAGGGTAAAGGAAGACAAAGGCAAACTCTTTTGAATGAGGGAAAGGTAAGTGAAATATATTTGGTTTTTACTGTTTTCACATATAGTAGAGATGAAAGATAATGCAGCGGTAATTGAGTATATAAAACTACCTTGTCAGAGAGGTGGCATTAATGTGGAGGTTGCTCTCAATTTTTGCAAGTGCGAACCACTATGTACTTGCTGCAAAGAGGTGAAGAATCAAGTCTGATTTTGTTAGGTATAAATGCAGGCATACATCATTTTCTCAATACCGCAGCCTACTTTTATTGTCTTACGGTCCTGGAGCCACAGTGAGCCATGTGATGTTGTGGAGGGGCACTGCCTCAGGAAACCAAACACACCCTCCATGCACAAGACCCCAATCAGTGGGAAAAGGGAGTGATATATGAACATACAGCAACGTGGCCGTGGGGTGCACAGGGAGAGAGTTGTGGTGACACTTGGAGCTGCGGTGATGCTTCCCAGGTGAGCTGTTGGATGCTCTCAGTGTGGGACTGAGGCTGCTCGCACGCTGTTCCCAATGCTCTCTCAGTGAAAGTGGAGATGCTGCTGTCCAAACCCATCCTGTTTTCTTATTTTTCCATAGTGATTGGGATATGAAACTGTTTGGATAAAGTTCTACTGAATTTTTGAGTGGCTCCAAGGGGAATATAATAAGTCCCAGATACAGACCCGTGGCTCAGTCTGGTGGCTGGTGAGATGGGCAAGGACCAGGCTGTGAGAAACCCCATGGGCTGGTGGGCTTTGATCTTTAGATCTGGTAGTCTCCATATTATCACTTCTTGTCCCAAACTGCCTTTAAGGTGATGCTGGTGGTGAATATGGTGTTGAGTTCTGTCATCTGACCCACAGAACAGAAATGTGCAGTGGTGTAAGCCTGTGCGCTTCATCTTGTTGTTATTTATTGCTCTTCCTAAGGAGCCAGAAGGTCTTGGCATCACTTGCAGCTAGATATTTTTGTGGAGAAAGCTGTTTTACACCCAGAAGATCAGTGTGGGGATGTGTGAAGCTGTGCACAAATTATGGATTCCATCTTTTCGTCTCGTATTCAAATTTCTGAATTTCAGCCAAGGAAGGGGAAAAAAGTCTCTAAGTGCTCTCTCAATTGGCCCATGAGCTCATGGGTTTCTTCAGTTTCAATATATATGCAGCTGAATGTAAGAAGACCCAGCATTTTAGTAAAAGCTGAAATCAGTGTAGGTTTACATGGGTGTACCTGAAAGCTTGGTGTGATATTAGGGAAAGCACCAAATTGCATACATTTCCCAGGACACTTAATTTTGCTGTAAGGTTCTTGGCTACAACATTTTGGTTTATCTGCTGCCGATGTGAAATTCCAGGCTGATATTTTCCTGAAAGAAGGTATTGCAGAAATATACGTCAGTTATACTGAAAAATGTGTTTTGAAACTTTCAGTACATTAGTTTCATATAGGTATTATGGTTCTTTGCAGTAAATATTAAACTGCAGTAAAGATGCTTACTGTTGGATGCCAGCTGCTAATGTTCAGCCTTGTGTTGGTTTTATCTCAGTTGTTTAATCATTCTACAAATAAATGCATACAGTCAAGACTGTAATGCTTTATGTTATGTGAGCATTAGTTAGACATTATTAGCCTTCATATGAAGAATGAGCTGTTATTGTAAGACGTTCGGCAAAGACCTAAAATAATAAAGTCCTGCTTAAACTTAAAGCACACTCCTTCTTGGCAAATCAAAACAAGAAATGTACGGGCGAGTTAACCTGCGTGCAGTGCACAAACACTGTAAAACAAGTTCCCTCCCAGAACCACATCACAAACCCACTGCAATGCCTCAGGTCACGTGGGGAGGAGAAATCACACTCCGGTGCTGCCGCCATGTCCCACAGCCTGTGTGCAGAATGGGTGTCAGGGGCTGTTTGCACGAGGGAGGATTAAGCTCTCACCCCCACGCTGTGTGTGTTAATTTATTGCTTCAGACGTTTTCATCGCTGGTTCATTTTCACACGCACAGCTGAAGCTGTGTGGTGTGGCTGTGGCTCGGGCATGGAGAGGTGGCTTCAGTCCTGGGGATGGGAACAGGGATGTGCCACCCACAGGGACCAGGGATGCAGACCTGCATGGGCACAGCCCTGTTGAGATGGGATACCAGAGCCAGCAGTGACACGCAAGGAGATTGCGATGCTGCTTCAGATCCCAGTGCTAGACATCTCTCAATAATAGCATTATTTCCTTGAGAAAATAAAGGGTCACCGCCGCACGACAGCAAGATAAAAAATGTTATGTTCTGCTTTTTTCTTTTTCTTTCCCTTTCTCCTCTGGTTTTGCTTGGTGATTATGTAGAACCTGCTGAAAAGGTGTTTATTTCTGTTTGTAAATTGAATGCGCCGGGTATTTTTCTGCAGCTTTGCCCCGGGCTCTGTTGGATATGTTGATGGAGCTGCAGCCGAGTCAGACACCAGAGGCACATACACGCAGGGAATCCAGCTGCAAAACAAAGCCACTTTTTGTCACTTCATACCTCTCAAAAGTCCCACTCCGTGTATTGAAAAAGTGAATTAATTTACAGTGCAAAAAGAGTGGCTGAGTTGGAGACACTGGGCTGTCCCAAGTGCTCACGCATCACAGGGGACCAGCCAGAATCCACCCCAGAAATGCATCCCTTCTCCTTTCCTTCCAGCTTTGCTCAATGCTGATGCCTCCCAAAGCCATCCATCCTGAATAGTTCTCCTGCACCCATTTCCCACCCATTTTGAGATGGGATGGCGAAGGCCCCGTTGTGCCATGTTACACATGGGCACTTCCACAGCTTTAATTTCACACGCGTATCTTGCACATACACAAATAAATTCTCCCATACCATTTTATTGAATTTCTAGTAAGTTGGCAGAGTAAAGTGATTTTTAACACTTCTCGATTGGATTTATGATTTCTGTGTCAAGTCCACCCTCCTTCTGACATTAGGAAATGTTCAACACGAGAGAATCATTCAATGGGTCTTTTAACTACACTATAAAACATTTTAGTCTCCTTTCTTTCAGAAATCCATAAATGGCTAATTTAATCCGAGCCTTGCAGCGGGAGCCCTCAGTTTCTTCGCTAATTACATGGCTGAGTTTTGGTGCTCAAATTATTAATGGTATGCTGGGGACAGGTAGGCAGCGGGCTGTCAGGGGTCAGTCATCAGGTCATGACTTCATTTTCACAGCACGGAGGTCACCTGCTCTTGGTTTCTCTTCATGGAACATCCAGCATGGCATCCCAACATTTTGCTTTCAGGATTTCCAGATAAATCATAGAATGGCTCAGGTTAGAAGGGACTTCAGAGATCACCTAATTCTAGCCCCAAAATCTAGGAACTTCCTGCATTATACTTTTCCCAATCTGACATATTCCAGCTGCCCTGAGTGGGGAGTTACTCTTCTCCCTACCTGACCTACTTTGCTTTACTGACAAATTAGGACCAAACCAACCACCACAGAAAAAGCTTTCCCAGCCACGTGTGCTGCGGTGTTGACTGAGCCTTCCTTCCCCCAAAGCCAGTCCAGCTGAAGCACATTGCAATTTCAAAGCCACACTGAGCTGGGCGCTGAGAGCAGGCAGGGCTGCACAGTGCCTGTGTGCAAGCAAGCACGGCCCCGCTTTGCCAAAGCTCCAGGTAATTACCTCTGCTAAGCCTTTTGTTCGTCTGGCCTCCTGAAACATGAGCTGGTAGGGCTTTGTGCTTTCCTAGGAGGTTTCTGAAGGGAGCATAGTTTTTTCATTGCATGCACAAGCTGTGCCTTGGAGCAAGTGCTGCAACATTTTCTCTCCTGTGGACAACAAAAGTAGATCTGAATTTGTTGTCCTCGTTCCTACACTGAGCGGTACAAAGCCTGGACCAGTCCAAACCCTTCTGAGGCTCTTGGTAGTTAGGTTTCGTGTTCTGGTCCCTCCTGCTGCAGAAATGGACTGGAAACGGAGTTATGGCAGTGTATATGCTGGGCTGGGAGGGCTGACACTTGGACATTCTGTTGGAGGAAATGTTGGAGGTGAGAACTATGCAGTGGTGTCAGTGAGGGAGCTGCTTCGTCTCCTGGCTGCTCTGCATGGAAGATATCAAAGGAATCTGCAACAAAAGCATTTGAGTTATAGAAGAGGAAAGATGGGGAAAAATAAGTTGATGGCTGCACTAAAATTAATTCCGAAAGCAAAGCTTTTAGAATTATTTTAGCAGTTTTATCTGCATAGAGAAATACTTAAACCTCTGGACTCTGTACATGGTCTTATTGAAACTCATTTGATCTGGTAATTGCCCAAATCCACCGTTCTTACAGTTTTTTTCATATGTTGTGGTTTATACAGTGAGTAATTTATTCTGCAAACACTGTTTCTGCATTCTGGCCAAAACCAGGAAATAAAAACAAACGTCTCTCCAAATCTAGATCTCTGACTTTCTCTGTAGATCAAATCTTCACACCAGCAATTATATCTCTTTCTAACAAACGTATGCATTTGATAATTGGATACAGTGTAATTACCAAGATATCAAAAGGGAGAAAAACATGCTGTGTTGGGTCAATGCTTTGAACAGTGCTGAGTACTGACCTTGCGCCTCCTTGGGGCACAAGCCTCCTGTCTGCTCTTCCAGGGACATCCTGAATTCTTCTGTTCCTTGCAGCGTGCTTTGTCCTGGTAACACTTTTCTGGTGGTCTTGAGTATATTCTCCTCTTTTTAAGGCTCAGGTTTCTGCTCACTTTATGCACTGGGGCATTTGCCCCATGCCCTCTAATTCATCTCCTTCTCCCCTCTGACACTCAGTCATCTTCCTGCTCTTCTTTCCTCCTTGGGTGCTCATCTCTTTCAGGTGCATTTTCTGCATCGATTCCCTTTTCCTTCTTGGGTCCTGACTGCCCTCTTGGTGCCACCTCTGTGGGTCTCTCGATGGAGCATCCCAATTTGCAGGTGTCACCGCATAGACCAGCTATATTCCATCCTGAAACTTATCTTAATCTGTAATAATCAATATCAGCATGCAGAACCATATGCACCATTAACTACAATTTACATCTGATAATACACTGTTTTTCTTCATTACGATGCCGTTCCCATCACAATTCACTTACTTGGGGAAAAGCTTGGTGATGGAAAGCCATTGTCCAACCTCTTTTCCTGGAGCACAAACCGTGGTCTGTCTTCTCTTCCCTGGATTTGGATGGCAAGCTGAAGTGATTTTCTTCTTGAATAACCAGAAGTCATTTTTCAGCCAAGTTACTGCTGATTTAGCTGGGGTTAAAGGGAGAAAACAATGAGAAAGGAGCTGGCTGACTGGTAGGTACCACCAACAGCAGAGCAGAGAGCACACAGCGATTGGGGAACACAGGTTAGGATAAGACAGTGAAAGCACGGGGAGAAGAGTTAACAAAGCCCATGGAAAAGTATTATTTCTTAACTGGTTTAATTCTCAAGGATAAAAAAAATGCATGGATGTGTAGTAATGTGGAAATGCAAGCAGAAGCTGTAGCCACGTACTCATGCACATCCCCACATGGTTTTGTGTCTCAGGCTCAGGACTTCTGGAAAATGCACACAGTGACAGAACTATTCAGACTGGAAAAGCCCTCTGAGATCCCCCTGCCAACCATAGCCACCCCACTGTGCCCACTGCCCACGTCCCCAGTGCCACATCCCCATGGGATGAACGCCTCCAGGAATGATGACCCTCCCATCCTTGGGCAGCCAATACATTACCACTCTTCCTATAGGTGACATTTTCTATAGAAATAATAAATTTTCTGTAGAAGAGATTTTCACTCTCTGAGGGAAGAAAATTTTCCTAATATCCCACCTGAGTCTCCGCTGGCACAACACCATTACCTCTTGTCCTATCAAATGATCCACAAGAGTAAGGGATAAAGCATCCCTCATCCTCCACTTGGGGAAGTTTCCCTCTGGTAGTTGGAAGTTTTTGACCAGCAGGCAACGTATTGAAAAGCCAGGGACACATAAAGGAACATGGCACAACACGACAGCACTGAGATGCTGCAAAAATTTTGGAGCTTTGTCCAGAATTACAAATTCTGCTGCTGTGGTTGTGGAGGGCTGCAATGCAGTGCAAATTATCACAGAGCTAATAACGGTGCTGCCATTATGGCATGTATCTCATGGCAATGAGTTTTGTGATTCTCTTCAACCCACTGAAGTTGAAGGAAGAGCAAAGGCCTTTTCAAGCTTACTTTATCTTCTTGCTTCTCAAGTGAGACTAATCAAGTTTATATCCTTTTAGCTTATTATTAGCCCGGCAGAGCTTCTGGCACTCTTTACAGCTTTTTTTTGACATGAAAGTTAGTTACACCTACTGTACTTAGTATGACTTCACTTTTCTTGCGATAAATCCTGAAAATTAATATACTGTATCCTTCAGATTACAAAATGAAAGTGTCCTAGACATTGCGAATACTCTGGCAGTGGAATGCTGCCAGTAAAAGAAAAACTGATGTCTTAATGATCTTTGTTAATAAAAAGAAGAGGCTGGGTAGTAAATTTCTTGGTTAATATGTCAGGCTTTTCCTTTTTAATTTTTTTTTTTTTTTTAATCCTAAACTCAAACTGATACGTATTTCAAAATTTATGGTGAAGTAGAAGAATCCTTGAAAATAAAATGCATTTGCTGTAATATAATAAGGAGAATCCAAAGAGCAGAGCTGGTCCTGTGTTTCTCGTATGGCCCAAGATCCCACTGGCTTTAATGGGGAGTTTGACTGTGGGAGGAATGCAAGCCTGGGCCCTGGGCGCTGAACATAGGTTACATTCTTTCTTAAATTAAATGAAACAAAATAATGAAATCTTTTGTTAAATTATTTGCTGACTTGACTTCCTGATTAGGTAAATTAAGAAAAAGTCAAGCTCTGAAACAAGCAACTATTCTTGTTACAAAGGGTAGCACTGGTGGCACTGGTGTCTTATTGAAGACAGATCTGCTTAATTACAGTTCCCACTGTTTGTTAAGATAACGAGTGCCAGCTGTTTGATAGTGGTGGAGCCTGCAGAAGGAAAAACTGGCTATCTCTGTCATTTCCATGCAGGCCCAGGATCAGACTTGCGTATCTATAAAATGGTATAGGAGGCAGAATAGCTGAGAAGTGCACTCGCAATGTGTTCCGCAAATTTGGGCAGAGCATTTGCCAGTGCACTTGGAGCTCTACCATCTATATCTAAAGCAACTCACCATTGGGAATATAAAGTCAAAGCAGAAAAATTGAGCATTTAATGGACTACCATTATTGTTGAAATCACAATGACAGGCCGTGATCTTCAAGTACAATTTTGATCCTTATGTAGTAACTGAAATTACAGCATTTCATACTCTGACTATATTATAGGGAATAAAACATCTGTCTAAATATTGGAGATATAAAATCCTCAAAATAAAGATATTTGAGAATATCTTGCACAGAGCACCTTTCCACCTGCTTGCTTAGTATAATGCAGTCATTATGGCAATAAATGTTTCTAATAAAGTATGAAAATGGATTGTTTGCTTTGCTGCTTGTATGAACTCTCATTTCTCTTTTTATTATATTGAATCTGACATTTGCTTACCCTTTATCAGTAGAATATTTAATCAACTCCAATCTGTAAGAAGCAAGAGGAATTTCTATTTTATTTAAAACCTGTCCCACATGAAAAAGGACTGGGAAATAGGTCATGCAGTGTATGGGAAGTGTGAGAAGTGTTACAATGCTGAATATTTATCCAGCCTGTAAAAGAGACAGTCCTGAACTTGCACAGTACCGTTCCACTCTGCTCCTATTGTTTAAAATACTGGTAAAATGATTTAGCGGCTAAATGTTTCTAATTTTTATTCACAGTGCAGGATCTACAGAATTAAACCCCTGTCAGCTTTATTTATTTTCTCTGTCAGAGTATTTTCTTGCACTTTTTGCCATATAACTCTTAAGAAATGCTATATCCGTATCGATAGTAATTTATTTGGGCTCTTGTCCAAAGCACTCAACGTAAACAGTCTGTGTTTCCTCTCCATCTGTATTTTGGCTAATCCTCTGCTTTAGACAATCTAATGACAAGTGCTGGTTATCTGGAGGTACATGGTTTTCAAACCGGCGCACCATGATTTATGGTTCTTGTTTTATGGAAAGTATCACAAGCTCGCAGAAGTGAAAGCTTCCAAATAAGCACCTAACTTTTGTAATAAATGCAGCTAACAACATGTCTGCAAATATATAGCAAACAGAGTGAGTGATGTCTTATTATGCTTGCCACAGTTTGACTTGGTCTGGTTTTATTTATGAATATGTCTTGCATCTGTTTCAAATTTCAGACCCATTCAGTTTCTCAAATGCTCTCCCAAACAAGCTTGTGCTGAACTTTATTAATTATCTTAATAAAATATTTGTATCAATTTTAGTAAAGATCCGCAATGCCTCTGCTGCAAGCAGACATTTTTTTAATAACTGAATTAAGAGGAATAATTAGAGGTAGCACTGGAATGGTTTGGAGATGTCCAGATTGTATAAAAGAGGAGGGGGGACGGGCAGAGTACAGCTAACTGTACAAGAGCAAAGGGACGTATGATTAAATTAAAGGGCAGTGCTTTGTGAACAAACAAAAGGAAATCCTTCTTCATACAATACATAGTCAATCTGCCGAATTCTCTACCGCAGGGGGTCATTGAAACAAATGCCATGGCAGGGTTTCAAAGAAGACTGGGTAATTTTATGGGTGTTATAAAACACATAGATCTGGAGCTCCGATAACGATGAGGGTAATCAAACCTCACACCACAACCCATGCAAGGATGCGGGGGACGTTGTGCGGGACTGTCCCTGAGTGCTGGGTGGCGCTGGATGGGGACTTGGTGCTCTCTTGATGCATTGTGGGGTCCATCACTGATCTCTTGCCTTGTCAGTAAAATTCTCTTGGTTTGTTCTCAGAGAGATCTTGTGAGCAACAAAAACAAATAAGCAAGCAATGAGCTGATTCTCCAGTCTTAAGGAGCACTAGGACTGAAGAGAGCATGGCTAGCAGGGTGCCAGCCTCTGTCCAGGCAGGTGGCTCCAGCTGTGACTGTAGGTCACTGCTTAAGTCTAGAGGTGATCCCATAAAATGGGGCATCCCCCTTCTAGCCTGGTTGCTCTGGGAGCACAAATGCCTCAGGGGACCTCGGGTTATCATCTAGTCCAAACTCAAGCTAAAACAGGTTCCGTAGAGTAGATCACAGGAAAGTGTCCTGCTGGGTTTTGAATATCTTTGTAGAAGGAGATTCTGCAGCCAATCTGGGCAGCCTGTTCCAGTCCTCTTCACCCTCTTTTTAATACACCCCAGGGTACCACTGGCCTTCTTGGCCACCAGGGCACACTGCTGGTTTGTGGCCAACCTGTTTTAAACCAGGACACCCAGGTCTTTCTCAGCAATTCAGTCCCTAATGTGTGCTGATGCATGCGGTTGTTCCTCCCCAGATGCAGGACCTTTGCCCTTGTTGGACCATGTCAGGTTTCTCTCCGCCCAACTCTCAGCCTGTCCAGGTCTCACTGAATGGCAGCACAGCCTTCTGGTGTGTCAGCCACTCTCTGTTAGCACACGGTGCAGAAATATCTGTGACTCCAACTGGACAGCATGTCTCCTTTCAGGGAGGCTGTCAGCACAACTTATGAAAGTCTGATTTCTTATTTCACTTCTGTGGAAGAGTATAAGTGACAATTTTGCCTTTCAGTGTTGTCAGTCTGATGCTTCGCCCAGGGTGTAGGCATGCTAGCAAGTATATTGCAGGAGGAGAGAGAGCTCAGCATTTGAGTCCCTCAACAAGAATCATGAGAAGATGCTTAACTGGCATGTTGCCCAGTGGAGATCTGGACTCTGCTTTGTCCCATGTGTCAATACCCAAAGCTTCTTTTAAATATTTGAGCCTTCATCCCAAGGACCGAGGCACAGCGTGGTGTTCTCAGTTCTGCTGTTCTTTGCTGAGATCTCTGTGTTGATCTCAGTTGATCTCTGAGATCTCAGTTGTTTTTGCTGGAATTTGTTAAATTGTAACATTTTTTCAAGATGCTAGAACCAGTGAGATAATCATACCCCCCTTGGCAGTCACTTTGTTTATTACCCCAAACTTTGGTGCTCTGGTAGCTGTCACCAGTCTGTGATAGTCCTGTATCACGTGAAAAATAATCCCACTCTCAATGGTTTATTTTCCAGTTGGTGCAGAGACTGGGTAGCATGTAGTTTTGCAAAGACAGGGCACTTTGGAGACTTCAACCAGGGTTAGGTGAACCCATTTTCTAGGAGTATACAGCTAGTTCTCAGACACATAAAAATAAAACAAATAGATCAATGAATAAATTTGTTCAGTCTCAAGGAAGCTGAAGACTGGAGGCCTTGTTGGCAGTTTGCAACCTGGATCTTAACATGTTCCTTCTCTGGTTTCTCCTTTGAGGTAGAATACATGGACTGCTTCCTCTCAGCTCCCCAAAGGCCTTATTCCTTCTAGTTTTTTGACAGTGATCTGACGTTGTTTGTCACATTCATCTCAGGGGTAAATTGGGGTAAAATTGCAGGGGACACTTTCAAAGAGAAGCAAGTGAACAGACCCTGACTGGAAGCTAGCCTACACATTCCCTTCCCTTCTTTTCTTGGGTAAGAAATTTTCAGTACATTGGGCAAAAATAGAAAAAAAAACTTGTATAGGAATTAATGAGATCATTCAGAAAATGAAAAGGCCTCTATTTTCTTGCATGAAACTTAATGTGGAGCTTGAAAGGTTAAAAAGGCTTGGGGAGAGAAACGGTATTCAGACAACAAATGGTCTCTTGCTCTGTGGTTGCACAACATAATGACAGGAATATACACTGCTTTTTTGTATTACTTTGTTAAATGCCATTTGAGTTGTGATTGTATCCCTATATTAGGAAGGAGAACGTATGATTCTTGTGGCTGTATTTCTTGATCTTGAGCAAGTGCCAGGAAATTGTGATAATCTCTTTGTGTACCTGTCTAAGGATCAAGTTTTCAAAAGCAGCCTGTAAAAGGGTACATACTAAATATGTGCATGTTCTCATCTCATCTCATCACATCTCCATGTGCAAGACCATGTGCACATTCAGACTAGATAATTACCTACCCAGTTTACTCCTGCACAGGCTGTTGTTTAATGTAGGCACAAAGAAGACAATTTGCATACATAAGTAGACAGTGAGCTCCAGTTCTTCGTGCTCGGTTTTTCCTATGATCACAGCAACTGGAGATGAATAAGACCCACTACGTTCCCTATACCTTAGCTTTCCAGAGAAGAGTGCTCCCTGTTGGATAATTACCACTGTTTTGTCTCTGGTTTTAAATGTCCCAAGCAGTGGTTCTTCCACCGCCTCCCTGGAGAGACTGTTCCACTTTTGAGGCCACTTTTGAAAATTTGGCCTCACCGGAGCACTGGAGCTGAGAAATTCCCGGTGGCCCAAAGAGCTGAAACATCTGCTGAATTCGTAATAGAATTGTTGACTGAATTCAGCAGGGTACGAGGCGGGGATTGACCAGCTGTGCTGGTGCTGGTGTTTCATTGGAATCGATGGGAATTACTGACTTAAAGGAGAGTGCACTATTGTGGTCGAGTCGTGTAAGGAAGAGAACCCCCCCAGCACGAGCACTAAACTTCTTTTTCTGGATCTGAGCACGTGAAGGAGACTTGATTTTAAGGCACCGCTCAGCTATGATTAGCATCTACTCCTGGAGATAGAAAATTGCCTGTGAACAGGCTAAGAAACTTCAGCAGGCAGCACATAGATTACACAGCTTCTATTTTTTTTTCTTTTTCCCCTTTCAACCTCTGACTTCCCTTGCAGGATCAAACAGCAATTGCAAGTATGAAAAGGCAAAATTCTGATGGAAGGTAATTGCAGCCCTTTTCCAGTTTTAAGTCATCTTGAAGAAGTAATTTAGCCATACTGTTCTGGCTGCCATTGGTAAATTGTTAATTAACAAGAGAGCAAATAATAATTACTGCTGGAGCCATTCAATTAAAAGATGTTGCTTTCCAAACTTTGTTCACACGGTCTATATTACTAACATCATGTCTAGAAATATGCCACAAATGCTGGCAAAAGAGCAAAACCCAAGTATTTCCCCATCATTATACAGCAGCACGTCTTTTTAGCATTTTTTATTATTTTGATTCTTAGGCTTGTGGTCTCTTAATTCATGTGGGTAAGGGATATGTCTCTTTGTGGTTTTGCTAAGAGTATTTTGAGAATAAGCGATCGAAAGAAAAGCTAGCAAACATTCCTTACAAGAAAGCACTGCCCTCGTGCATGCCTACTTGATGGGAGACAGTAGAGAAAATGGAGAACAAATACATGTGCCTGGTCTGGATAACCTAAAGTTAACTCCACATGTCAAATGATCGCCTGACACAAGGCAGGCATATTCTGTGATGGCAAACAAATAGCACCTCCATCCTGCAGACATCCCTTAATTATAAAAGAGAAATTATTTCCCATTTTCATTGCCAGCAAATGTATGTTACTCTGGTGCACAATAATTTCAGTCTAAGTACTGTATCAAAGTTTGCTGAATGTGAAGCACGAAGTATGTCAGACGTTAAACTGTAATTACAGAGGGGAGTGGATTATGTTTTTTGGTACTATTTTATTTTATTGGTTTTCAGATACACTTAGACTGCCAGACTAAGCAGGCAGAACAACAGAAACACAGAATTCCAGAATAACATATGACTTTAATAAAATAAAACAGGAGGGCTTGCTTTACTTGTATTGATGAAAAGAATTGAAGCCATGATGTGCCTTCAGCCCCAGTGCCATCCACAGACACAGCTGGGCTGAGACACACGGGAGCTGGACCTGTATGTACCACTGGTGGTCCACGTTCCCTAGGGGATGCTTCCTGCTCATGTCCCACTGCTCTTGGTGTTGTTTTCCTTTGAGGATGCAGGGGGCTCATGCCATGGTGCTGGGCCCATGGCTGGTGTGGTGGTTGGAGCCTTGAACTCAGTTCAAAGCTATTTGTGACATGGCAGCGGGAATAAAAGTGAACTGAGTAGAACCAGTGAAAGGAAGTGGTCTGGGTGTGGTGTGCGTGTGTGGACAGAATGCAGGGAAATGACATGTGGAGGGATATAGCCAAGCCCTATGTGCATTTTGTTGTTGTATGCTTTCCCACGTCTCATTAATTTTTAAAGAATGTCACGGGTGTTGAGTCTAAAAGGTAAGCAGTCGTATTCAGAGTTCAAATCAGAAGTGGGATCAATGGAGATCTATTACATTATTCTTTTTTCCTAAGATGTGCCGGGTCATTCAAAGCTGAGGATCAGACACGTTGCATCCCTGCTGTCACACTCCGGGCTTTCCATTACAGTGCTATCACTCTCTGTTCTGCCCTTTTGTGGCTCCTGTAATGATCTACACACATCCTGTCTCTCTGCATGTCCACCTTCCTGCCACAAACAGCCTCCTGGAGGCAGTGAGACGTGTGTTGGTTGGTACGTGACCAGCTTGACCAGAAATAATTTTCTACGTGGCTGGGAATGCATGCGTGTGGTTCTAGGGGCTGAAGCCCGGTCTACTACCCTGGATCAGGTGCATTTTCAACATGATTCCTTAGGATTCCTTCCTGGACAAAGCACTATGCTATTTCACAATGACTCTTCTTTCTCTGTTTTACCATTCTCTGCTGTTTTGAGAGAGGATAGATTTCCTTCCAAATTGCTCTCCTGCCAGGGGAAAGTGCAGATGTTGTTAGGCTTCCCATGTGAAGGGACAGGAAGACCTTGGCTCCTCTTGGCTCGTGGAGATGCTGGCCACGAGCTGGCATTTTACATGTCACCCATTTACAATAGTGGAACAATCAACTGAATTCAGTTTGCTTTTCAGCAGTATGATGTGCCACAGAGGTAGCATGGATGGGAAGGCACGCACTCAGAGGAGAGCATCATGGTATGGAGAGCTATGAACTCACAGAGCGTGTATACTTCATGGCCTTGTTCTTTATTTGGTCACTGGAGACCACACATCAAGGTGCCGTTTGTGGCAATTCCTTCCCTAAATTTATGGAGTTTTTTCCCTTGTTCCTTACTGGGAAACCTTTAGCTGTGTCTCAACACTTGATAATAGGTAGTGCACTTAGCTCCGACTGGTGCAATAGCATTGCAACAAAGAGAAACAAGCACTCCTTGGATTGTTTCTTCTTTATCATAACAATTAAGTTAGCACTAACTTTGTGACTTTCACAGCTCAATATCCCAACTAAATGAACACACAGCAGAATGTCACTGCATCAGCTCATTTTCTCATCAGTGAGGAAAAATACCTTTTTTTTTTTTTTTTTTTTTAATCTCCTTGACTTTAATGTGCATTGGTTTTTAATACTTGCAGAAAATCTTTGACTGACAGGCTCGAATGTCTCATTTACATGCAGAAAAAGGGTCTGGGGCAGGGGAAGTCTTTGCCTTCCCAGGGCTGTCTGTGGATGTGCTATTTCTCAAACTGGTACATGTTGTGTGGAGTTCAGTCCAGGCATCAGTTTAGTCTATGGCACCTGCACCAGGACACCCAGATTTGTCCATTTTGTCCTGGAGATGCGATTTCCAGCACTTGAACTTCTCTTTCAGCCCCAAATCTTCTTATTTTCCATGGCATTTAGCATGCAAAATTAGCTGACTTTTGAGTGCAGGAGCAGAACTCTAACTACTTCTGGTATTTACACCAAGGAAACGTAGCCTTGCCTCCTGACAGTGATTTATGCTCTGAAGGCTCAAAACATCTTTATTGGCTCCCTTTTCTGATAGCACAGGCAGAGCTATTGTTGTGCTCTGAGCCAGGACTACTTACAGAGATGCTGATACTGAGTCACTTTTCTGTACTGGTGAGGATCTATTACACTCCAAGTTTGTCTTTTTCTCCCTATAATTAAAAAAGGTGTTAATGAAAGAGTACTTTTGCTCCTCTGCTCCCCAGTGGGATCCCTCACAAGCTGCAGGCTTATGGAGGCTCTAAAGCTGGCAGGAGCTGGCTGGAGAGTAAAGAATGACAGTCCCAGATGGGAGAGCTCTTCACTGATCCCAACACTTGCTAACCTCACTCAGAGTGAGCCGGTGTCTGAATATACCCAAGCATACCAGGGTTTGTGCAGATGTTGAAATGCCAGAGAAAGAATGAGCTGGACATGGCTGGTAATGAGCATGTATACCTTACGTGTTGTGCACCCCTGCATTGACCTTATTCTGGTTGATACGGTCTGTTTGGTCGATACTGTTTGTTTATTAATTAGCCTAAAGTAAGAGAGTCATTTCACACACAAATAAAAGAGATAGTCCCTGCCCGGAAGAGCTGGGAGTGATACTTTTGCTTAAGGCTTGCCTAATGCAACTACTGAAACACTGCCAAAGGTTTGCTTTCAGAGAATTCCTATGAGCAATATTTTTATAATATCTTATATCCCAAATGGGCTTCATATGTTTCCTAGAAGTCTGCTTTTTTGGAAATAGCAAACACCCCCAACCCTTTTATTTTTATTTTCTCCACCCTTCAAGTACTTTCTGTTTGCTACCCAATGCATGAAGCCAGTTTAAAAATGAAAAGAGAGCATGGCAGAGTGAGGCATGTTGTCCATCTCCTACAGTCACAGCTTGGCAACCATGACCCAGTGAAGCTGGCACGGTGACCTGCTGCAGGCACAAAGCCATGTGAACAGATGGGTGTGAGCACAGCCAGGAAGGAGACCATGTAGGAGCATTTAGTCTGCTAGCAAAGGGCAGAATTCTTGGACAGTCATTTTAAGCCCAACCTATTATTTAGGAGATATGACCTGATGCATGTTGTTTTGGGTTGCAATCAAGTAGAGGCAAAATTAGAAAAGATGGAGGAAAGGTGTGAAAGTTTCTTAATGGTGCCCTGCTAAGTTTTGTTGTGGGGAATGCATTGCGATGGTTTTATTCAACAGCTATCGGTGGTGTAGGCACCTTGATACAGCTGTTATGACAAAAGTCATGTTATTTTCAGCTATATAATCATTTTAGTTTTTGTAATTCTGTCTAATAAATTAGTGAGCGTTATTCAAATTGTTGAGATTGGGCCTCAAAGTCTTGATTCTCAAACCACAGCCTGTTTTGGTGAGCTGGCCTTGGAGCTGTGTTTTGAGCGCAGAGTTCTGATAGAAAGATAGAAAGACATATGCAAGAATAAGATCTGTGCATCCTGGATGTCTATGCTAGACTCTGTGTTGGGTGCTGATTGTGTTGAGTCTCATTCAGGATTTGTGATTCACTATACTGGGAAGCTCTGAAAGTTGCTGGAATGGAGGGAGCATTAGGCTGGGCTCCATGCTGGAAGGTACCAACATCCAATCATTCCAGCCAACTCTAGCACCTAGAAGAGGCATGTAGTCATCTCTGGGTCCGTGCTATGCAGAACTTACACCCCTGCCCTTTGCATGGCCCTTTGATGGCTCTAGGATGGCTTGTTCCCAGAGTTAGGTGTCTCCCGCCAGGCAGGATGGAGCTGGCCCCTTCTCTTTCTGTGCTCTGGACCTGGACCAACTAAAATTACATGAGTGTTGGCAGATGTATGTCTAATCCGTTCTTAAAAACTGCCAGCGAGTTTCACAGCCTCCCTTGGTAATTTGCTCCAGTGCCTAATTATCCTTTCAGATAGAAAACCTCCCTTCCTGCAAGTTGAAACCTGTTACTTCTGGTCCAGCCCTGCGTGGGCGTGGAAGAAAAATGCTTCTCACCTTATTTTAAATAACAATGTATGTATACAACCTTTCATATACATTCAAGGAAATGTATTTAAAATAAAAAAATTTCCGACTTCCTTTTTCTTGACTATGCAAATTCACCACTGCTTTTTCTACAATATTTAGCATAAAAATGGGCATTTTATTCTCCTTGTCTTTAAAGGTGCTCCGCAGAGATCTGAGAAAGTTATTTGTTGTTTTGTAACAGTGCTGTAGTTATTGTCTCATAAACACTTCTGAGTCTTCTGCAAGATTCAGGTCACTTTCTGCACACTTTTACCATTTTATCCATGGCTTTTTCTTCCTATACAAAGTATCTTACGCTCTTCTTTATTAAATGTCATCATTAGAATGCTTGCTCTGAAATCATTTGGAATTTTAATACTTGCAGTCTCTCACAGTTTGGCGTCATCCAAAATGTACTCTCTATTCTGCCATCCAAGTTGTTAATGAAATATTGAATAGCATCAGATCCAGGGCAGACCCAGCTGGGACCCTGTATGGCGTGTTCTCCAGCTCTGACAAAGACAGGAATTGCTAGGTTTCATTTAGAGCCTTGGATGATCTAATTCATTGGATTAAATGAGAGCTAAAAAAAAAAAAAGAAAAAAAGAAGGAACAAAAACCCAAACTCTTTTTATAAGTACTGGTTTCTGGGAGTATTGTATAGATTTTTCTATTAGAAATCTTTGGTTTCGCTTTTGAAAGAAAAAAAAATATTTCTGCTTTCAATAAATAATCCCAAAAGATTTTGAATTTCAGTCTCAAATTAGAGAAGTAAAGAAGCAGAATATTTAAATTTCATTTCATATGGTAGATTTATATATATATATACACACATATATTTATATATATGTTTTTTCCCCATAATTTCCTAAAAGCCATCAAAACATCTTTGCTACGATGGCTGGTTCTGCAATGGAAAGAAGGTAAAAAATCAACAAAAAAAGCATAAGATCAATTTTTTCAAACATAACTCCAGATTTTTGAGATGCAGATAAGTATTCTTTTTAAAAAAGCCTTCCAAACTTACGGTTTTATTCTTACCCTAATGCTAATTACATTACTTCAGAAAGTGCTCATTTGATTTGTCTGAAGCATCCTTACATCTTTCATGGATATCATATGGGAAGAAGCAAGGCCTCCTCTGGCCCAAACCGATCTGAATGAAGATGCATTAACTCAGATACATGGTAAGGTACTGTTAGGCTCTATGACAAAATTTGAAGACTGTTGAGGAAATTCAATCATGACAGCTTTCTATGTATTTCATTTCCCCTTCTTACTCTGTAATGATTTTGCCAGTGAAGTTCAAACTTCAGCCATGTTTAACAGCCTCCTATTTAATAGATCCATAGCGTTCAATCATTCCTGGCCATGTAGCTTGACTTCCTGCATATCACATGTGAAAGGCCTTGTTCTAACCTTGTTCAAACATGCAGAAATCAGCGTATCACATAAAATGTATTTAGATGGATTCGTTTTCAAAGAGAACATCAGTTAAATGCTTATGCGATGAGATGATAGATTTATTCTTCAGTACTTCTTTCCCTATCAAATTTTAAGAAATAACTATTTTTCAGAGTCCAGCAGGATAAAATGCCATGGATGTGCTACCTTGTGCAGAGGGTGACTGTTCAGTACAACTGATCATCTGGAAACACAACTTGTAGAACACAGGGCACTGGGACATCATGGGGAATACTGTCCCTTGGGTTCATGACTGGACTTGTCTATGTCACCATGGTAGAGGTGATGTTACAGCTTGGTCACAGTACCTCTCTTAGTGTTGGTGCCCAGGAAGTTTTTCTAGGTTTTCCCTCATTTCTTTGTCAGTACATTAATCCCTGTCCTGAAAAGCACCTCGAATCTCTCAGTTTTATTTCCAAGACCTTTCAAGAATCTGGGGGAAAACACAGCCCTTCCTGTAGGTGCTGACCTCCACAAGGGACCCTCCTGTGAGCTGAGTCTCATGGTCCTTGGCAGTTCAAACCTTGCATTCCATTTAATTTAAGATGAATCAACTTGATCAGAGGTAATTTTCTATTACTGATTCTATACGGTCATTAACTGTCTATCTAGGACAAATTTATGTTTGTGTCACAAATTAATGTTTCACCCTCTGTTTAGAGAGGACCTCTTTCACTTCATACATCTGTTAGTAGTACTATTTCTTTTTGAGCCAAGAATGTTAAAGTTCCCACAAAGATCACTCACAGTGCTGTTTCACTATCATCATTAAACTGTTGAATCATTTAAACCTAACTGCGATGCCTGCAGCATGTCCCTTGGTTATCCCAATGGTTCCTCCTTCCTTAATTGCCTTCTGGTTTCTAAAAAGCCTACCACAGCACTTGTTATCCCAGCGCGTTACCCATGTACCCATGGTGAGTGAGGAGAGCATGCCTGTATTTATGTTTGTATTGGAGACACAGCTGTGGCCCCACTGTGCTTTGGTTATCCTTGCTCATTCCATGAAAGTAAATTTGGCTCCTTTGACTCATTTTTTTTTCAGGGTCTCTACATTCATGTACAACAATCTCAGTTATTTCTTTCCATTTCTTATTCAGCTTAGATGCATTTTTTCACTGTCTTTCACTTTCATGCAGTTTCATCAGACACAATTTTCTTGCGGTTTAACTTTCCACTGCCTTCTGCTCTTTTATCTCATTATCTATATTCTGCTTCCTAGCTTTCTTTTTCTTGTTTATTAACATGACATATGATTATTACTCCAGGCTCCTATAATCTCTACTATGCTAGTGTAAATTGTTCAGAGCTGCAACATCCTCTGTCCCAGAAGATGAGTATCATTCGGTACATTCATGAAGCCTATTCATGGAGAAAAGTCTTTTCATACTGTCCTAACAAACACCTGTGCCAAGATATGACTTGCAGATCATATTGGGATAGGAAAAATAGAACAGATCCTTAGAAAGCTCTGTATTCAACCGCTTCCTCTACGCTGATAAGCTGCTGCACTTCTAGATCTGCAAAAAATGATTATTGCGTGGGTAGGATCTTAAAGTTGCTAGTGTTACCTCAGGGATCACATCATGAAAATCATTATTTTGCAAAAGATTGTTTTGGTGAACTATGCTCATTTATTTACTTTCCCAGCTAGAGAAGACTCATCTAGGTAAGTAGCCAAGAATAGGAGTGTACAAACTGGGAACTGGAAACAGAGTTTGGCTCAGGTTGTATTGACGTTGGCAAAACCAAGATATGAAAAATTATACCTCAGATAAAAATAAATTATAATCTACAAGCACTTGAATTAGAGGAATTCTCCATATAAACTTAATAAATGAATGCTAATTCAGTTTCCAATTTGTAGCTATGAAACGTAACTAGTGATGTTATTCTTTGGAACTTGTTTTGGAAAAGATTGCATAACTCATGAAGCAATTCTTCACAAAGTGTATAAAAGTGTCAGCTTATGTATAATTTATGCAGCTAACGTTAGTTATGGTCTGTTTAATAGTACTTAATGCTGCTGTATGACATCATTCTTTCATTTACCAATAGAAAATATAAAAGGACCAATCAAAAACGTTTTAGAGACTGAGAAATGTATCATCTATTAGCTTTGATTTATTTTACATTGTGCGAGTCAATAATCATTATCACCAGTATCTAAAGGATTCTTAAAGGGAGAAGTTGTCATACAGTCTAGATATTTACTATTTAGTTAGTTTAATTACTCACTGTGTTAACTAATATACTGTTAATGTGCCTTGAGCAATTCAAATTGCCGACAGCACAGTAACTGGCAGTACACGCTTGCCCCTTTATTAGTGGCAATTATTAAATCCAGTTTTAGTTGTAGTTACTACATTTCCTCTGCTGCCTATGGGGTATCCCTACAGGAGGGTTATGACTTACTGCTGCCGTTCTTGGTCTCTGCATCCTCTTCATCCTGCTGTGCCCCAGGAGATGTGGGTCAGGATTGGTCAGTAGCACTGGGGCACCTGCTATTACCTTCATGGCAGCAGAAGGGAGTCCTTGTCTCATGCCCACGTGAAAAGAATTGTTTCTTAGATTTGGAAAGGAGTGGACTTCTCTTTAACTGGTTTTTAGATACCTCCAAAACTAATTTCTTGTGAAGTCTAGCTTTATTGCAATAATTAAGGCTGCTATACGTGAGGGTGAACAGATCCAAGATCCTTCGGAAAACCTTTTGTCCACTACAAGTCAATATATCTTATTAGAGTACTGGGCAAACAGTGTTCTTTGCTGTGAATTCCACTCAGGTAATCGATGCAGAAATGGGTTTGTTTATTAATACCCTCTCTTCTCAGGGAGAAGAGAAAATTTGGGGAGGGGAGACAGGTGGGTGGTGCAGAAATGCAGTCCTGGGCTTTCAGACCACATTTCTTAATTGGTTTTGCTGGCTTCCACTCTCATGACAAAAATCGAGTTTGCAATATTTCTAGCAGGCAAGCTGGCCCGGATTTGCAATTACCACCACCTGCCTGTTACGCCAACTGTAAGATCTCTGCTTGGCAAGGCTGGAGAAATCTGGGCTACAGTTAAATGGGTGGAAGCTGCTCATTTTGCAAGTGATGATCTCAGTCTCTTACACACTTTCTAGCTTTTCTGTCCAAATACTCCAAGCAATGCCACTTCAGTGGGCTTAAAGCAATTTTTTGATTTACCAGATTCCAATGGCTTCCACTAAAGGTCAAGAATTAACACATTTCATCATTTTCTTGGTCTGTGACTGCAGTTTTCAGAAAAAATACGTGTCCTGACAGAGGAGGCACTATAATTTCTGTTTTCAACAGAATTTGTAAGAATGATTCCAGGACCCTTAAATATCCTTCAGGACAAACATGAGTAAGGGTAAAAAAACATCACAGGCTCAAGTCTTGTACAGTCTTAAATTATGAATTGAACCACGAATTGTAAATTCTGTGAGTAAAAACCAGCACCAACTGATTGTTTGGGATGAAGGAGGTATGTGAGTGTTGGTGGTTGGTTACATTCTGTTATTAACCATGCTTAGAGCTTCCTATGTGAAAATTCCTCTCCTAAGTATAGAACCTGGGGCAGTGAAAGCAGTGAGATTCTTTCCTCTGGTTTTATTAGGGTGAGGCCAGGTCTTCCCTTCATCTTCCAAGGCAGCTGGCTCTCCACTGGCTTCATTGGAGAAAAACTGCTGCGTCCACATTCTCAAATCACCACTATCAGGTGCCCCAGGGCTTGGTCCAAAGCTCAGCCTTGTTCAATCTTCTTTTGAATCCATCCTACTTGCTATAACTGGTTTTCATATGAAAGCAGTCCAAACAGTAGCTCTTGGGTCTGTAATAATGTGGCAATACAGAATTCCTCCTGAAATCCTTTCAAGCAACAAAAAATTCTGTATCCCCCTCCTAATACAAATTACTTATATCCAAGCATATATATTATTGTCTTGTTTATGCTCTTCTTTTTACGCATTGAACTTAGCCAAAATAAAGAGTAGTCCTGAAAGATTCTACTAATTTGAAACATATCATTTTCCATGTGTGTACCTAAGCATATTCCTCAAATATATATTATTGACAGGAATTCACTTAAATGAAGAACAATAAAATACAGACTTACAATTTCTAGTTATGAAATCTATTAAAAAAATGCTGTAGTTTTATAATTTGATCACAAGCAATTTTTTTTTAGTGACACAGAAGCACTGTATCCCTTTCTTGATAACGATCTGGCAATGATGCTTTCTGTTTTTACTCTTGGAGATGCTGCTCTCAGATGGGAAAGGTACGGCACTAACAACATATTTGCAATTACCTGCAAGACTTAACCAAGGAGGTAGTCAGCTTATAGTTACCTTCAATATGTAAACTACAAATTATTAGTGCATGAAAATGGCATCTAAGTTCTGTTGCTGGGGTCTAGTAATTTTGGATATTTTCCATGCTATTACTGCCTGCTCCATATACCTTTACTGGTTCTTTTTGAAATTAACTTAATGGCACTCTACAGAAATGGACTGCCTACTGAGAATGAAAGCTTGCTTGCAAAGATGGACTAACTTCCTACTGGGAAGCACTGATTTGGCACAAACAAAGAAATGCTCTAGCATTAAATTACTTCTGTATCAAAATATTTAGAATAAATTATTTAAAATATTTAAGAATGGAATGGTCAATATTTGCTTTTAATAAACTGGGCCAGTGTACAAATATTTGATACTGAAAATTCCGCTGGTATCTCCCGGCTATGTTACTGTGATAATATATTTTCAACTTGCCAAGAGTGTGCTTTTTTTTTTTTCCCTCCAGGCAACAAGGGACACATTCTCAAACTGGGGCTTACACTTGTGTGCACCCACATTTGTGCACCTATTCTCTTGTGAGTTGAGCTCTGTTCACATTAGTGCAGGTAACGTTGCTGTGCGCTCTTGTGTACTTACACCAAACACCAAACAGAGGTGAAGGGAAACTGCATACAGGCAGGCTCCTTCTCACTTCCTTCCCATGTGAATGTTTCCAAAAATGATCCATTTGACTTGGTAAATTGTCATATTCTTTGAGGGGGTGCCATAGCAGCAACCCTCTCTGGCATGAGATGACACAATCCAATACTTTTATTGCATTTGCTTATTATCCGTCCTGCAGTCCTGCATTTAAACACCTGTCCCAACTCCTGCTAGTGCATCATTGCCTTCAAAGCAGTAACATACAGCACGTGTATTCTACTTGTCTGTCAATCTGAGTCCTGTCTTCATCATTTTCCTGAGGACTGGAATCAGGATTGCAAGATAACTGTAGCATCCCTCTTGATGAGCTGTTGTGATAAATAATGAAGATCTCTGCTCTTATCAAATACCTATCCCTAAATTACTCAGAACATTCTGATTTGAAGGGTTCTGTTTTCATGTCCAGAATAGATCATTTTATGAAGCATTTGTTTCACTGAGTGTAGAATTCTACCTTGCAAAGTTTTGAATACTTCGTGCTTTTTCATTAAAATACATCTTTGTAAGATTGCAAAACTACAGGCAATCAGGATTGGTTCTCTGCTGTAGTCAGGTCTGGCCTTGGAGTACCTGAGTTATTGCAGTACGGCAGTGAGACCTGCTAGCCAACTCTTAGGGAGAAGCCAGGTTCTCTTCAGCACTGACTGCTCACAGTACTGTCATAAGCTGCTTTTGAGACTTTTTGGTCATTTTTTTTCCCTTCCCTTCCCTTCCCTTCCCTTCCCTTCCCTTCCCTTCCCTTCCCTTCCCTTCCCTTCCCTTCCCTTCCCTTCCCTTCCCTTCCCTTCCCTTCCCTTCCCTTCCCTTCCCTTCCCTTCCCTTCCCTTCCCTTCCCTTCCCTTCCCTTCCCTTCCCTTCCCTTCCCTTCCCTTCCCTTCCCTTCCCTTCCCTTCCCTTCCCTTCCCTTCCCTTCCCTTCCCTTCCCTTCCCTTCCCTTCCCTTCCCTTCCCTTCCCCTCTGCTCTCCCCTTAGAGTAGCCTTAGCTACTCTTTAAATGTACAAATATATGTAGGCACACTTACACTGCCTAAATTTTGCATTAGTACTGAAGCACCTTGTTTTACTTTGAAGAAATAAATAATAAAGAAATTGACTGCAAGGGGTCGCAAAGCCTTGAGTGGTGCTGGCACTTCAGAGGGGTCATGTAGAAGGATGGCCAGAGCACCCCATGCACATGGAACATTGCTGCGCAAGGGCTAAGAACAATTTAGCCATTAATGAGCTATGATGGGAAGCAAATTTCAAGTGCCCATAAATCAGTCATTTTGTTTCCTTTATTATAGGGCTTAGGAGCAGTTCCATGCCAAATTTCAGCTTTCAAGCATCAACACTTTCACTTGTAGAAGCATTAATAAAAAAGGCATTCTCGCCACCCACTTTTATTGAATTGGATAATTGTACTCCTTTATAACTTCCCATTTTCTTCACAGTCAAATGGCTGAACCACTTTTTTTTTTTTTCCTAAACTCTTCCAGAAATTTAGTTCCATCCTAAAGGTTGAGATTTTAATTATGAAGCCTCCTCTACTCCTGACTTTTATAATAATTAACAAATTCTGATCCTTTACCCGAACAGCCAGTGGGGTAGGAATGGTTCACTGAACCTTAAATTTGATAAAGAACCACGGGGAAGTAAAGTTTCTGCCTGCAACAGCTGATATCTTTTTTGGTTGGTTTTTGACATTTTAAAATATAGATATATTTAAGTCTAAAACAAAGAGTTGATCATCACAATTTTGATGGCTATCAGATATTTAGCTGCTAAATACAAGGAAAGAAAATGCATTACCAAATCCGCTGCTTTGGTTTTACTTTGATCCATGTCACTGGAATATTACCTCACTGAAACACATGGCTGGGAATGTAAGAATATTATTGCTGACCTGAAAGAAAAAAAAAAAATAGAGAAAAAAAGAAAAACTGGGGGAGATAGCAGCCATTGTCATTTCCTAGAAAAATACAGTGAAACATCCACATGGATGTGAGCATGGGGCCAAGCAGTACAGAGGTAGCTTTGGACCTGCTTCATCCTGGAGTATGTGGGTTAAAGCTCGAGGCACTCGAGCCCTGTCACTCCATAAATGCATTAAATGAGTTGGGGATTTTGATCCTATTGTGATTCTCATTAGTAAATCTGAATACAAATAGGCTTTAGCTTAGATAAATATTGTTTTGTCCACATTGCGTAGCCAACATGTTACATTAGGAAAACTTAATTTTATATGACTAAACATAATCAGAAACACAACATGAGGCCTGTCAAGTTGACATGGTATGATAGGTACCTTAACACTTCTCAGCAGGTAACGTTGTTTGCACACTGCTTAAACTTGTTCATCAATGACTTCTTGCATGATAACCAGAATATTAACAATACGTGGAAAGTGGCACCAGGCTTTTGACATGTACAAATGCACTGCACTACAGATATATACTTGCAAAGGAAGATGTGCAGATCGTTTGGGTACTTCCTCTTATTTTTCCCTCCTAATTTGTTGTCACGCGTATCATACCAAGGTCAAGTCCCTGCTGTGTTTTCCATGCAGACAGAAAGCAGCATCAAGCACAAAACTTAGCAAAAGAGCTTACAGAAGAAATAAAAACAAATGGGTGTAATGATCAGTGGCAACAAAAAAGGAAGAATTGAAAAAAAAAGGTGTTGAAAAACTAAAGGTATACAGACATAACCACCATGTGTAGTAGACAATTTGTTCGTACAAATATAACCAGCAGTGCCCAGCAATCTGTGCCTCTTGTCTCAGTGCAGGTGAAGTACCAATGGGGTCACAGCACATACTATTTTTGTAAAAAAACCACTAAGATTCAGG
Source organism: Lagopus muta (assembly GCF_023343835.1). NCBI lineage: Eukaryota > Metazoa > Chordata > Aves > Galliformes > Phasianidae > Lagopus > Lagopus muta. The sequence continues at coordinate 64,285,054 of NC_064437.1, read as the reverse complement.
AAGGAAGCTTTTCTTCACTTTATAAAAAAATTTTCTTATTGTAACATCTCATCCCTCTATAATAACCGTAACCCTTCTTTCTCTTCTGGAAATGTTCTTGCTTGCTTAAGATTGTAAAATCATTGATTGGTTTAATTTTTACTTTGTTAGAGCATTTGGCTTTACTTTTACTTTTTTGGTTTTAATTTTACTTTTTTTAGAGCATTTGTGGCTCTGGGCAGCCTGGTCTGGTGGTTGGTGACCCTGCACATAGCAAGAGTTGAAACTACCTGCTCATTGTGGTCCTTTTCAACCCAAGCCATTCCATTATTCTGTGATTCTATGATTCCGTGATTTGTGTTAGGATTTTGGTAGTTTCCTTTGCACAATCTACAACGCAATGGACTATTTATTCTACTTTTCTATTTCAATCCTCATCAATATTTACTACGCAGAACCTAGATGGTTCTATTGGTTTTCGTAGCCCAACATTTTGGAACTTGGCATTTTAGGGAATCGTGACTTATATAGGAAGCAGAAGGTCTTTGCTTACAGCTCAGGAGCCCACCCAGTGCCAGTCCCAAGCAGTTTTGTGTTGACCTGTTCTCCAGCTCTCCCCTCACACATCACTCTCACTGGCATGCCCTTGGACCAGAGGCAAGTGGGCTCTCTGCAGCCTCACAGAACTTCCCCCACACCGTGCTTCAGCTTCCAGAGCAGAGGAAAGGGCTGAAGGGAGGACATGAGCCTGGGTGCAGTTCCAGCAGAGCGGTGGGCTGGCTCAGTGGGAAACAAAACACCCCATCTTACTGATGGCCTACACTTTCCTAAGCCTTGAATTTTCCGCCATTAAGATATAGCACTTATCTATGTTAAAATAAAGCCATGCCATGTATTTTAATTGAGACCCTGGTCTCCAGCTCCCAGCACTTATAATCAGATTCCCGTTTTCCAGCTAAAGCTGTTTATTGATGTCCTACTTTTTTCACCATCATAGCGTGTCAATAAATTGGAGAATAGTTCCGTATGCTAGATTTCCCCAAGCTTTCTGGGGAATTCCTTTGACAATTTGCTGTATAAAGTCAGTTAATTGCTTTATATAGCAGAGCAATAGCAAGTATTTAGACATATCATATGACAGACATTCAGAAAATACAGGAAAGACGTATTTGTCAATAAAATGACCGCTGGAAAGGAAAATTATTTTATTATGTGAAAGTTCTTGGCTTAAGCTGAGCTATCTTGATTGTACTAATAACTGACATGCCTTAACCAGCTGTCTGATCGGCAGGAAGAAACGGCTCCTGCTTGTTTTGCTGAACCTTGCTGGGACCTCCCCATAAGCAGACAGAAAGTAAATCTCAGGATGCTGTGGAATTTAATACAAAAATGAAAGTTCAAATTATATTTTATTTTAAGCTGGATAGGGCCATAATAGAAAAAGATCATCAAAAACAATGAAAAGAAATAATTGTTAATTTCTACAGTACCTTGAAAGAGAAGCCCTTGAGAATAAATAGAATAAGAATACTATTAAAATTTCCTCTTTTATTATATCTTCTCTGCCAGAGTAATTGTTGCTGTGTCCAATATATGCAGAGGACAATTTACTAGCTGTTTTCTATTAGTTTTTAGCATTAACATATACAGAAATAAAATGAATAGCTAGCTTTTCTTTGGTTAATTAAATGACTGACAAGCCACAGATGTTGCTGCACCAACTCTTCCATAAGATTAAAAAAAAAAAATCAGCTCTAGCAAACAAAAGAACAGTAGACCAGCAGTGTAAATGGTCTCTTTATTAAGTGAATATTGATGCTACATTATGATTTTTTATGAATGTGAATAAGGTGGAATACTTGTTCTTTTTCCAGGTCTTATATTAAGATTTGAAAAGAAAATCTGTTTCCTACATAATTCTCACAGAGGAGTTCAGAAGATGGTTTACTGTAGAAGTGACCTAATTTACAGGGGGCTCTGCTTCTGCAACATCTATCACAAAAGTGCATTTTTATTAGCAAGATACATATCTTTAATTTTTTTTCCCCAGGATAATTTTAATAGAATCTTGGTAGCTAAAAGCTGGTATTGAAAATAAATATTCCATTTCTATTCAATACTATGTTTTACTAAAATACTTGAACGAATTTTATAGAAATATTCATAGGATAAGTATATTAAACTGCAGCTCACTCCTCTCCTATGTCGTCCCTACTTTATCTTCATTATTAGTAGAACCCCTCTCAGACTTGGAAAGAGTTTCTCTTCTCTTTGGTGCCTCTCCGTGCTCCTAAGATCCGGACTGAGAAGGCTGACCCATTTCAATTTAATTTCCAAATAACAGGATGTTAATCATTTTGATCCAAAAGTTAGCAGACCTGCATCTTCTGAGCCATCCCATGACTCGAGTGCACTTGTTATATTAAACATTTTGGGAATAAACATATACTTATTTCTGATATTTCCTTCACACATCCTTTGGCTGCAATGGTATTTTTGCTTCATTCTGCAAGGTGATCAGGGCCTTCCCCTCAAATATATAGGAGGAAAATGGGAAACACAACATTTTCCAGGATTAATGCTATGAATTACCCTCACAATAGATAATACACACTCGAAGGAAACACAGATACAATAAAACTGTCCTGAAAAGTGCTAAATAACATAGGTTAACTCAGAACGTCATGTCGGGCTTGCTGCACTAAGCCAGTGCCATGCACAGGATCTCATCAGCAGTGGGGATAACGAAGGATCCCATGTCTGGCAACCACAGCACTGAGCCATGGGGAGGGATCACTGCACCGTGTGGAACTTTGGGACAGGAATGGGGTAGAATAATTTGGCTAATTAAGCCAGCAATGAATTTTAAAGGACAAAATGTAATTACCGATGATGGATTTAAGCCAGAATGTTGAGACTGGAAACAATATTCTTGAGTAAAGTGCTATATTTAATTAGCAGGGGTAGTCTAGGTGCAATATTTACATATTTGTAAAACACTCCAGGAATGCAGAGTCTCCTTTCCATCAAGTAAGACCTCTGGTGCAGTATTGAATTACAAGAAAAATTGAATTCAGAGAAAATCTCCCCACTTACCAAGTGAAGTGTTTTGCAGGGCTTGGATGTAAATTGAGACTCTTTGGTATTTTGCTACCAAACAGACTTTGCTCTGAGAACCTTAGGAGACTTAGGGAGAGTTCTGCTGCAAGCTTACCTTCTGGGTAACTTCTTAAATAACAGAAGAAAATAGATGTAAGCAGCACTTACTTTTGATGGTTCTTCACCCGTCTTTCTTCATGTGAGGGAAGTCATAGCATCTTGTTTTCCAGTTTATAGCATTGCCAAGCTCAAGTATGCAGGGTTGAGTCTCCAGAGACAATGATTTCACCCTGAAGCATCCATAGTTCAGAGCACCCCTGCCTAGCCAAATCTGGCAGGCCCTTCTCTAGCCATTATCCCTTACATTGCCTTGAAAATGTTCTTGAAGACAGGACCCAAGGAATTTGGCTGGCTAGGACCAACATAAAGGTACATAAATCTTTACAGGCATTGTTATTACTACTACTAATAACAATAATAATTACTATTACTACTGTTATTATTGTTGTCATTATTATTATTTTTAATTGAGGAGATAGCCATGATCCTTTCTGTGATGAGTGCGGTGTCCTGATGCATTGTGGGATAGCAAAGGAAATACTTCACACCCTCACAATTGACTACATTAATTACAAGGGTGATGAATAGCATTCAACCTATGTAAATAAATGTGTGCCTGAGACTCAAGACCAATGAAAGTACAGCTATGTTTTAGTGGACCACGGTATCATATTTCATATAGTAAAAGTTGTGAGGGAAGAGGAGTGATATTTATGGAGTGCAAAGCACTGTGGGATTTTGTGGGAAACCACATATATTCAGCTTGTCAGAAAACATCTTAATATTTACTCTTACAATCCCTAGGCTACTGCTTTCTAAACCTAAAGCTTTCATTAGCCCATTTACCAGATATAAAACATTTGTAAGTCTGTTGAAAGAGTTACTTTCAGGAGTGGCATTTTTCACAGCAAAACGATGATACCTTTACATAACCTCATTATGCAGTGGTGTCAGCTCCTGCAAGTCAATGGGCTTATCCCATTGAATTAATCTGCCCTTTCCACATTTGCCTTCACTGAGCCTGATCAGCCCTACCACCGTGCAGGCACAAGGACAGCACTTTTGGACTTCTTGCCTCCCCACCACTGCACTGATCCCCACCAAGCCGTGGTGCAGGCACCTGGATTAACCTCAGATTGTCACAGCTATTTTTGAAGTCCCATTTTACACAGCAGCATCACACTCTGTGCTCCCATTGCTGCTGCCCAGACACCGAATGCTTCCTCTCTCAGTACAGGGAAAAAAAATCTTCCGTCCCTTTTCTATCAGGTTGGGGCTGAGATGATTTTATAGGGGGGGAAGTTTTATAAATTGAAAAATAAAGAAGTGTTTCTTAAAACCTAAATAAGAATGATATTTGCTTTGGTCAAAATAAATATTTTTCACCCGCGTTGCATGCGCAATATGTTACATTAAGAAAGGTTAATTCCATATTAAATATAATCAAAAACACAACATGGGGCCTGTCATGCTGACATGGTGCAATAGGTACTTTAATGCTGCTCAGCAGGAACCCTTGTTATATTTTTTATATGTTAGTAGATGTCTACTTAGAATTGATCAAACCTTTCCTTCTGAAACATATATGCCAACACCTCCACAACACACTATAAACTAGACTCTCAGAAAACAATAATGATGCTTATCAGTCACTCGCCTTGAGTTTGCTTGTGAAAAACCTCTAGCTAGTATGCTATTGGAGCTCTTAAAACATAGATCTTTTTGCTGCACTGATAATTCACTCACAGCTTGAGATTGATGACTATGTGAAGTCCATAAAAGATGTTACCACTATATTTTCTTCTTATGATTTATTTTATCATGTTGTCAAGGTTTGCAGAAAACAAGAAACAAATCAATGAATGTCATGCTTAAATATTAAAGAAGGCTGTAATACACAATTTTATTCAGATGCCTTATTCAATCTTGTAGCTCTGAAAAGGGTAGCAGCAGCAAAGCTTTTATTTGAATTACTTTTGGAAAAATTAATTTAGTGTGAATGCTGAATTGTGAATGGCAAAAGGGGAGCTAACCTTATTTGTTTAAAGAGGAATATAGAGGAACTTGGCTTTTTTTGAAAGAGGTTTTGAGAACCTGGGGAAATTCACTGGCTTTTCAACTACAGAAACTTTGGAACAGAATTGCTTAATGAGCTCATGCTTTCTCAATTAATGAAAGGTTGCCTTAGTGAAGGAGGGGAGCGGCAGCGGTGTACACTAGGATATTGATATCAGCAATCCCTCAGTGCTGCAAACCTATTTTAAAAAGCCTTTCCTCTTTCATTGCCACAAAACTGAGATCATGTCCTACACCTCTGTGCAGGGGAGAAGAAGGAAGCTGGGGGCTGTGGTCTGGAGGTTTCCTGTTGTGGCCCCATGCTGTCCCACCCCTGATGCCCATCTCTGTGCTTTGTTGCAACTCCGATACAAAGCAGAAATTAAACTCCTTTTTTTTCCTTTTTTTTTTTAATTTTTTTTTTTTTTTTTTGCATTGCTTGTAGTGAGAGGAGAAATCACATCAGAGTATTTTGCTGCTTTCCTAAAAAATCACTCTCTCGATTATAGTGTGTTCAAGACAGTTCTGAGCTTTCTAGCCTGTTTTGTTTCCCACCTTAAAGAAGAGCTTAGGTGACCATTTCATCCTTCCTAAGGCAATGACTAAGGGTACCTCGTCCTGCTGGGGTCAACTAGGAGGTCAGAATGGGCAGTGCTCTCTGCCCTTCAGCCACGAGGAAGCGAGAATGCCTCCTTATTTACTTCTCTTGCCATTTATTTCATTTGTGTTCTGTGACTTCAATAGGGATAAGAGTCAAGAAAAGAGCAGAGAAGTGTTTCTGCCATGTGTTCTCATCCCACACCTCCTGGGGTTAGGCACACATTCTGCATCTTGCTGAGTGGGTGTCCAGTAGAACCCATCTCCTGCAGCAGAGAAGTATGGGATGCTTGTCAGTATCACCACACCAGTCTGTTATGCTTGTGCTCATACAATCAGTCTTTTATTAAGTGTTATGGGGTTTTGCACTCTTGAAAATCAAATCTGTACTTCTCCCAAAGAGGTAGAGCCAGGTAAGGCCAGGTGTGGTACCTGGGCTTTTGTGTCCCCAGTACCAGGAGGCTGTAAAGCACAGGGAAAGTGCTTTAAGGTACCACTGACACCACGTTTAAATGACTGCTGTAAGATAGGAATACTGGATTTGAGACTGATTTTAGTCAAGGGGGAAAACCATTAATATCAATGAATAGATCTGGCAAAAAAAAAAAAAAATATCCAGTAACATCCCTGCTCCATGCCTTGCCATAGGCAGTCTTGCACTACTGACTAAGGCCATTATTTAATACAGTTTTTTTCTTCTATTATGCACTTTTCACGCTCAGAGCTGGGGATCTGTAGAGGGTGTAAAAATGTATAGCTTCCTATTGGACGTGCTGCTGCCCTCCCCACCAAATCTCATTCACTTTCCCCATTAATTACAACCATGTGTCTTGCTGTACACTTTTGGGGTGAATTATCCAGTTTTACCTGAGTTTTGTCTAAGCTTTTCCTATTGCTATGTCTCAAATCTTCTTGGCTCTAGAGAGCACTTCAAGTATTTCAAGGGACACATCTTTCTGTGACTCTACAAACACCTTATAGTGCACAAACCTTGTTTTTCTCCAGAGATGGAATTGATATTAAGTGAGAAGATTGGACAAAATCATTGTTGCCTGCCCCAAACAGATTGGGCAGTGAGAACAATCAGTTGTTTTTTTAATTAATTAAAATTGATACTTTAATTTAGCTTAAGACTGTTAGTGCAAACGAAAGCAAATTTTATTTGCAACCTTCATAACAAATCAGGGCGTATTTGTAACATAGTACTAAAAATAAAATGTGTCGGATTATGTATTTTTCAAGCATATTATTTAAATTAACCTTAGAACAATTCTTGGAGAATCAAATTAGTAACACGGGAACCAATTTTAGCAGTGTGTTTTCTGCATACATTATTGTTTATTATAAGACATGCACAGAAAGCAAACCTAGAGCTGATCCGTTTTTTCTCCCTTTTCTTGCCCAGTAGAGTGTAAAATGTCAGATTAAAACAACGTAATCAAGAACAGAACTATCAAAGAGAGCAAATTCTGCCTGCAAAGTAGGTGCCAAGAAGACAGACATCCCTGAACACCTTTTCTCCCAGAAATGTGGCACCTCCTATCCTTAGAAGTATCACAGCATTAATAAAATCGGGAGCAGCAGAAAATAGCTTTCTCATTTTTCCCCCCCCCATTTATTTGTTTTGGCAGTCACTTTGGATACAATTCCCCCATGTGCAGATGGCAAAATATAAGACTTCAGTCCCATGTAAGTCTTTTGCTGGAGGTGGGATTGGCAGTAACGCCCCAGAACTGTGGTAACCTGAGAGTCCCTCCTTTGAGACTGCAGCTTCTGGTGTTTCCACGTTTGCCAAATGTAATTGGAAGCAATGATTTTTCCCAGGCCTGAGTAGCTGCTTCAGCTTTGTTTATTTGCTTGGAGGTTTATTTTTGAATTCTGGTACAGCTTGACTGGTCAGGGCTAGATAGAAAAATTGATGGTTTGCATTTGTTAAGAATTTCAGAGATAATTCTTCTTCTAACAACAGTGACTGTGACAACTGGTATTCATTTGCTTTGGGAAAGCTGAGTTGCACAGCAGCAGGCAGGCTACTTGTGGAAACAAATCCATAACCAAAAATACAAATGCTGCTGCTGGTAGAATTTCTTTAGATTTTGCAGATGGAGCCCTATTGAGCTGTGTTATCACTGCTTGCCTTGTGTGTGTGTGTGTGTGATGGATTGCTATGCATTTTACTGAATACTGAGTTTTAACTGAGGATGTTGTCCTCCAAACTCACCAAAATGCTCAGGCAGGTAAATGTCCTTTTAAGGTTTGTACAGCTGAAATGAGGATTGTTTCTATTAATGTTTTTCTACTCGAGACTTCTAAGAAAGGAAAGTCTAGACAGCTTTTAAATATATTTCATAGTACTTGGAGATCCCTTTGTAGCTATTCCAGTTCTTGCAATGTGCTTAACAGAAGAGAGGAAGATCACTGGAAAAATTTCCAGTTGTGTTGGAAATTGCTTCTTGAACTTTGCAGTAGGTCATCACCATTTCCCAGACCTCTGGAAAGTCCAAGCAAGCTTCCTCACACTGTTTCTGTAGGAAATGTCGTGGTAAAGATCAAGTAGCATGCTGCTGTGACTTGCAAAAAAATGCCTTGGGCTGGAGATGTTCCACTGTACACATTTACTAAAAATTTGCCTAGAATATTCCTTTTTGCTCTTTTTCTCCATCAACTAAATGGATTACAACTTTATGCCTTCTTCGCTTTAAAACCACATTTGCAAGCACAGTCTTTATGCTTCCAATGCAGAAATATTTATCTACATTGTGACTAGCTGTGCTGGTTTTCCTGTTTGGGTGACATTTTGCCCAGACTGGTAGATGCTCACATGTTCTTCAAGAAGATCAACTCTTTGAAAGGGTAGACAATAGCAGGACAAGGGGAAATGGTTTTAAGTTGAGGGAGGGAAGATTGAGGTTGGATGTCAGGGGGAAGTTTTTTCCTATGAGAGTGGTGAGGTGCTGGAACAGCTGCCCAGAGAGGCTGTGATGCCCCGTCCATCCCTGGAGGTGTTCAAGGCCAGGTTGGATGGGGCCCTGGGCAGCCTGGGCTTGTATTACATATGGAGTTTGGCAGCCCTGCATGCATCAAGAGGATTGGAGCCTGATGATCCTTGAAGTCCCTTCCAACCCAAGTCATTCGATGATTCTGTGACAGAGAAGAAGCTGCAGGCAGAAAGCTTTCCACAGTGCTTTAAAGCAAACAGTTAACTCACTCAAAATTTACTAGAAATAGTAAGCTCAGTCTTCAGATGGAAGCCAATTTCCCTGAAAGTTACAAATATCTGGCTGGCCTGATTCTGTTTGCCCATAATCACCCGTAAGAAGATCTTACATCAGTTTCCATTCTGGCATGTTGCTGCTGATTTAATGGAGTTGCATCAGTGCACTGCAGAGTTAGAAAAGGCTCCAACTCAGTGTGTGTGTGTGCCTGTAGATAGAATTTTTGAAAATACCCTTATTTATATGGTGAATGCAAAGTTAATGTTTTGGCTTTCTTCCGGGACAATCTGTAATAGAAAAAAATAGAGCTGAGGATTAAAAAGAGTGTGCAAGTAATGTGTAAACCATGAAATTCAATTAGTTCCTCTCAGGAAGCCAAATTTTGGTGAATACTGTAGAGAAAAAATAGGGATAAAATGCCTAAGCCAAAGCTGCACTTAATAGGCTTCAGTAATTAGTTATAAATGACTCGTTAAACCTAGAAACATTTTTTTTTGGCCTATTTTCATGAACATTAAGAAAAATGAAGGATAGGGTTAAGTAACAACTTTGAAGAGTCCCCATCACAAGTTCTCTACCAAAGGGGTTTTGGTGGCACTGAAAGTTGTGCATGTAGGAAAGGAGCAAGGGGACCCAGAGCACAGGGCAGAGGGGGAACATAGCAACACAGGGTTTGTCCACCCCTGCACGGTGCTGGTGCTCCCAAGGAGCATGGATGAGCATGCCTGAATGGGTTATGTGAACAGTAATTACAAGGAGCATTGGGAAATTAGTGACCAGATTCACCGACAAGGTCACATAGAAGAAACTGCACAGGAAATTAGAAGCTTTGTCCTGTTATTGATGTGTCCTCCATTTTCCCCCCCATATCCTCTCATTTTTGCTGTATCCAATAAGAATTTAAAATTTCAATTGCATAGTAACTAACTCTTCAGAATTGGAAGGGTAAAAGGTAAATTGTGCTACAGTGTGTGATAGATTAATTGGCAAATGTTCCTGTTATTGTTTCTGCAGCTTTACATCCACCTCACTATTCTTGTCTCTGAAAGGGCTCCCTGAAGTCAGAAGCGCTGGTGAAAATACTGATGTCCAAAAACAGAACTGCAGCTCCAGCTCCACAATTCATCACAATTCATCTTACAATCAAAGGTCCTTAGCTGTCAGTACAGGAACTGGAGCAACAAATGCAGACCATAGACAATTCTTTTTCTTTCTCCCTTCCCCCAGCTCACTCCAGAATACATTGCAATTCCACCCTAATCCATATTGTCAACAGTAAACACTTTTGACCTATAAAATATATATGTACTTTTTTGTAAGAAAAGTGCTTTCTTGGCTGCCTATTCCTAATCTCCTTTTTGTGGACAGTTTTTCTGAATCTTTATTATTTTTAGGGGCTGGCCAAAATCTGAAACAATTCCAACCCCAGCCATTTTCAGGGGGAGTGGGTCAAACTACAGTTCCTTGATCCATTGTTACTCAGTTTCTGGGTCAGGTTCCAGAAAGACCCCTTCTTCCTCTCTTTCCTTGAGTTGAAAACACTCAAGAATTGATTTTCTGTTGGGAAACCTGTGTGAGATGGTTGGAATTTCATAAGAAGCACAACTCTCATGCTTCCCAAAATGGTGGAGCTCCCTCTTTTGGGGTCGCAGCCTCCAAAAGCAATGTGGGTCAGAGTCAGGGAAAGCCTCTTTCTGAATTTCTTCTTAGCTCCTCTCTATTAGTTTGCTACCTTTCCCAATTAAGCAATAAGCTAACCACCACGGAGGGGTGTCTGGTGCAGGCCAAGTGTGACAACAGACAAAAGCTGACCTTTTTCCTCGTGGTCATTCACCACCTCATCACATTAAAAGGCTACTCCAGGCTGTGAGTGTTGATAAAAATAGTGCTGTAAGTTACTATGCTTTCTCAAAGACGTTAGTTCCTCTTCAAACGCTTTGTCTTTGCTATCTGCCATTGACTGACCACCAGTTTGGCTTTGACTCCTGCAGTAAGGATGGGATAGGAGTCTGGGGGCATTTGTGTCCTTAAAAACATCTTCCAAAGCTTTGCTCTGTAGCCTTGGATGTGACACTTAACCTTGCTGTCTCCGATTCCCTGTCAAGAAGGGGATAATAACACTTGCTTATCTACTTCAGAGAGGGCTTTGAGGATTAATTAGTTAATATTTGTACAGTGCTTTGAACATAAGTGCTTGGTATTATCATTCTTACTTCACTGCTCCGGGCTCATTTTCTTCTTCGGCCTGACGTGCCTTCCTGCTTTTTAAAAGCTCTTCGTCCTGCCTGTGCTGTGTTGTGCCCTTGCAATGCATCACTGCATGCTTTGTACTCTACTTGTAGGCTTTTGGGGTCTGCAGCAACTGCAGGACAAGGCCAGCAGGCGCTGCTTTCCTCCACCCATTTATGCTAAGAGAAAGACGGCCTGGTATTTGCAGGAAGCTTGTTTGGCAGGCACTGGAGAGCAGATTGGCATGGTGTAAGGATCATGTTATCCCTTGTTGCTCTTTTTATTCTTTCTTAAAAAGAATCCAAAAGAAAGAAAGGGAGAAGGAAGGAAAAGGTCGGAGTAGAGCAGAGGAATGCGGAGAACATAAAGGCTTTGTGCCTCTGCCTCCCTGAAATATGTTTCTTGAAAAAAAAATTCCCAGGTATCTTTCTCATGAAAATATTTAGAGGAACTGGTAGCATGCACAGAAAATATTTTGCCATAAAATCATTTACTTCATCAGTTTTGATTATGCTCATAGCCATCATATAACCTGAGGTGTGTCTATGTGGACTTCCGTGTCCAGTTGTGCATCCTTCCTCTGGGAAATAGGATTTATTCTGATAGGAACAGTGGCAGCTGCCTCTCTGGTGGCCCTTTCAACACAGCAGAGCCTGGCTTCTCTGTTTTAAAATTTACAGAGAAATATGTAGCAGTATTGTGGCTAAACTTCACTCTGAGTGAGGGAAAATAAAAAAAAGCCTGAGGATATTTTTATGCCAGCAGAAATTTGGATAATTTGCTAGGGCACTGGCCAAAAGCATGGGAGACATGGGTGAATATTTCCCCTCTTTCCCTTTGTTCATTTGTCTATAATGGATTGGTCAGGAACTGTCTGCTCCTAAGTACGGTTTCAGTGCCCAAGAGCTCCAATTTCCACTTTCTCCCTGTTACTGCAAGAGAAAACTGTCTGTATTGTCTGAGTGTCTTTAATGTGCAATTCCACTGGCCTAATGGGCACCTGATGGTACAGATAGATTTGATTCCAGATTTGGATCTGCTGACATAAACCTTAATGCTTTTTATTGTGTGCCACTTTGGGAAATCCTGATTAACAGCAACAAAGAGATAATTATGCAAGATGAAGACAATGTAGTTGTTTTAAAAATAATGTATATCATACAATTAATGCTACTTTGTCCTATATCAAAGTCACGCTACCTGCATTAATCACACATCCTCATAGTTTCTAAACATTAATAGCATGAAATAAAAGGAAGAACTCTTAATCCCGAGGAGAGTCAGAATAACTGGGGGTTGGGTTTCCTCTGAGAAGAAGAGCAGTAAGTAATGCATGTTTTCAGCCTAGTAATTACAAAAATGTAGAACATGCGACCAGCTTTTTCAGAAGAAAAAGGGCTGAAAGTGGTGCAGAAACCCTAATTAATAATTAACTCCATTTAGTCCTCCTACATTAAAGCTTTCTGAACATTTGTAAATTAAAGCGTTACCTGAAATGAGAAGTAGTTTTTTTGTCTCTGACTTTACAAAGGGCCGACCCAAAGCAGTAAACCCAAATGGCTGCTGTGCGACGCAGGTGCGTGGCTGAGCTTGTGCTGATGCACTGAGATTGCTGTTCCTCTCTGTTACCATCAAAGGAGATGAGGAAATGGCATGGTGTGCAGTAGTGCAATGGTAGGTGCAGATGGAGATACATGTCTTCTTTAAACGTGGTAGGAAAACTTGGAGGAACGTTAGAAATGGTTGGGCAGGCAGACACAAGAACAGATTTTCATAATTCATCGGATTAAACGCTTCTAAAAGAAACACAGGCAGATGTTCATTTAGTCCCTGCAGAGCCTTTTGGGTTGCTTAGGTTGGGCTCTGGTGGACCGAGCGTGGGTGAGCTGCTGCCCTGGGCTCCCCTTTGCAGATTGGTGAGGGGGGAAAATCTATGTCAGGAAAACGTTCTCCTATGAAAGAGTGGAGAGGTTGACGTGGTACTGAGGGACATGGTCAGTGGGCATGGTGGGGTGGGTTGGGCTGGATCTGGTGATCTTAAAGGGCTTTTCCAGCCTTAATGGTTCTACGATTCCATGAACCTGTGTCTGCACCTCTGTGTCTGCACCATCTGAAAAACCAAATGATGAGCCAACTTTATCAGCTCTGGCCCACCTACTTCAGCAGAGAGTTTTCCATGTAACCACCAGACAGCAGCACTACACCCTTGGCGTCTTCATCTCAATTGGCAAGATGAGCTTAATCTCAATTCCTAACCCCGATTTGCATGTCGCATGGCATGTTTTCTGAGGTCCTTTATTTATACCTTGTTTTCCCAAATGCTTTTCCATGCTCGGCTGTTTTGTGTCACTGGTGGCTTTTGTGCTATGGGAATTAAGGAAGGTTTGGGTGTGCTGGTTACATTACCTTCTGCAGAATGGATGGGGGGGATACCATATGTGCGCCTGCAATTAGACATTTTGATTTCCAAAGTATTTAGTTACCATTTGCTGAACCATTGAGTAATTACCACAGCAAAATTGCACAATCTGTCAGAACGTCAGCTAAGTGTGCTTCTGGACAGCTTTATATGCACCTTCACCAGCACTGAGCTTTTGCCGTGCTTCATTTGGTTAAACTTCACTCCTTTTAGACGAGAAATTTCTAATTGCAAAGGAAATTTCAAATAACAGCGAAAATACCTGCTATTGTACACCTGCCCCGTGGAGGAGATCTTGCCTCAGAGGAAAAGTGCTATTTAAGATATTATGTTCCATTAAGCATGGGGGCTTTTTAAGGCTGCAAAGTGCTATTCTGGGAACCAGTTTGGAGTCCGCCACTCAGCACTCCTCGTTTCCATAATTCACTGAATTTAGCAAGGGCACTTCTGCCCCTGACTGGGGGAAAGCTTAAAAAACCCACTGCATTCGATGAAAGCAGAAGGATTTCCAACGTGAGAGTGTGTTTAGGGTCACGAGAAGTAATTGCTTCAACTCTTTTTTTAGTTTCTAAGGGGAAGCTCTCAATTTAGGAATGGAAAATTAAGGTTACTTTCAATGGAGAAAAGCAAAAGGCATCATTTACCTCCCTCCCTCCTTCTCCCCACCAAATGAAACACGCAGGAATCTCGAGAAAATTGGGTCACTAATATGGACATTTTAAAGTATTGATAATACCGACATGACAAGTTGTCACTTTGCAGTATGTTCTTAAACACGACTAAACCTTAATAACCAGGTTATTCTAGAATAATCAGGGTAACAGAATGGGAATGAATGGCAGTTACTGTAATTATTCTAGAAAGAGGACCAAAGCAAACAGAAATTCTCTCTAATTTTATATATTCCCAATAGGTGCACATAGTACATCATTATCACTATAGAAACTACTTAGTAGTTTCTCCAAAAATCAGCCACGCTTCACGGTCTTATGGGCCGATGTCTGAGCTGCACATGAGCCGGCACCCTCTAATTCAAACAGAGGTAAGCTCCCGGCAATCTGCGGTAGGCTGCAGCCGACAAAACAAATTTCCTAAGCCAAACATATTAAATCCGAGATATTTTTCATTGATTTAATAGAGTGAAACTTTGGATACGACTGATACTTTCTGGATATTAATGGGCATTAGTGCTCAGAAGGAGAAGGCGAGAGCTGAAAATTAGAGTACAGAGACGTTTGGGAAAGAAGGTGCTGCAGAGGGCTTTGCTCTATATGAAAGTTCTCCGTTGCAGGATGAAGTCTGTAATTAAATAAGATACTCCACAAAATTCTTCAGTGACTTTGGTCCCATTTTCAGCTAAAGCCTTTATTGCTGTCCTAATGCTTCACATAATAGTTAGCTGATCATATTTGAAAACAAAACAAAACAAAAAGACATATCCGCTAATAAAAAAAAATTAGCATAAATCAAAACCAGAGATCATTTCCATCAGCCCTCCTCTATGCATGTGACACGGTGAGGATGGCATCACTGCAGCCCTGGAATACTGTAGAAGTCACCGCCAGGCTCGATCTGTCCGAGAGACAAAAGGGAGAGCGTGCTTTTTGCATAGAAAAAAAGACCTACTTGTGGGTTTCTATAGCTGTTATTTTGGGTTGATTCTGGGAATGTGGTTAAAACAATTTGAAGTTGCCGTGCAGTGTTTTGATGCCATGGTAAGGTCACCAACAAAACCCGCGGCCCTTCCATGAAGCGCGCTTTTGTGCAGTGGCCCTGTTCTGCTGGGGATGTGAAGGCGGAGGGGGGTGAGGACAGATAAATCACATTGTACAAAGGATGCTGCTTGCTAATCTCCGACACAGCCGCCTGTGATGTATGGTATCTTGAGTTCCCAAAGTTTATCGCATTAGTAAAAATACTGTACGCATTAAACGGGCTGCTGGAAGAAGAAAAAAAAAAAAAAAAAAAAAGGAAAAAAAAAAAAAGGAAACCAAACAATGAACATGTGTGAACTTGGAAATTTATAGGCTTAGGCCTCTGCAGTTACATATCCTGGAAAAGAAAAAAAAAATGTGTTAAGAAAACAAATTATAGTTGTGGATGTGAGGACCCTGACACCACTGCCTGACAAATCGACCCTCCGGCCTGACCTCCAGCAATATGTTTCCACAGGTAATTCCATAACTCCGCCGCCAACTTTTAAAGATTTCCTGTGAGCGGGCGGGAGAGGGGAAGCACCCTGCGCCCACGGCCCCTCTCCGCCCGGCTCCTTCCCACTGGGGATGGCCGGCTGATGGATGGCCAGCCCTGGCAGATTCATAATCCCGAACCCGGTGCAGCTGCGAGGAAACTAATGGCTAGCAGGGACCGCGGTGGTCCCCGAGCTAATACCCGTCTCCTCCATCACGAATTGATGGCGTCCAACAAAAA
>NC_064437.1:64261471-64263971 GCF_023343835.1 Lagopus muta | reverse complement strand
AGGAAATTTGGCAGGTTCTTTTTTTTCCTATAAAAAAAAAAAAAAAAAAAAAAAAAAAAAAAAAAAAAAAAAAGAAAAAAAAAAAACAACAAAAACAAACCAACGAGGCGGGGAAGACCCCATTGCCTTCTGGCAGGCAGCTCGACAGGTGGGTTCTGCAGAGCCTTGCAGGATTTCAGAAGATGGTGCTGTGGGCAGAAAAAAAAATTATTCCCTGTCCTGGAATGAGCTCCAGGAAAAAAATATATATGAAGAAAACCCAACCCCAAATAATCCCTCACTCCTGCCTCTCCCCCTGCATTGTGTAGTAAAAAAAAGCAAAACACAAAGCACATATAAGAACCTAAATAGAATAGAACAGAAATCTCCCTTAATCAAAACAACATTATGCCAAAACCCCTTTCGAGGGAAGTGAAACATACACAGCAGCACAGCCCTGCTTAAAAATAGAACAGCCTTTGCCTTGTAAGTAACAAAAAATACATAACAGCATACTTCTGCAGCCCGAGCTTTGAAGGATGTCTGTCATACGCCTAGGCTTGTTTTACGCCCCTTCCCTTTTTTAAAAGAGGAACAATGCCATCTTCCCGAAAGGAAATAGGCAATAAAAACTCCAGCAGGATTTCCTATTCATAATTTTTTCCCATTCATATCCTAATGAGTGAAGGAAAAAAAACCCTCACTGAAAAACACCACCAGCTTTAACAACTTAAACGGCACTTATTAAATAGATATTTTTACGTGCCTGGTTTTTCCTAAACGTGGTCTATAGTTTTACAGTTCAATTAAGTCTTTTTTTTCCCTCCTTTCCAGATATCCTTCTCAGAACTGGCTGAGTTCCGTGTCAGATGATGTAAAGCATCTGATGACAAAATATCAAATATATTTATAAAACACCCTGTTGAGTTTTTATCTGTGCCATTACATTTTTAATTAATAGAATTTTTTTGTTGTTGTTTTACAAATGTTGTGTTTTACTGCCAGCATGATCTCACTGCTTTACAGTATCGATAAATGAAGGCACACCTGCGCTATAAAATCTGCTTTATATGAAGCAGGCCATTCATGTTTTTATAGCCCATTTTTCACCCATTGTTCTTGGGTCATGTCATAGGTGTGCTGTAATGCGTGGTGGAGGTGGGCGGCTCGAAGATCAGTTTAACAAAATGGTCTAATTTTGCCAACTTTAGTGCCAGAATCTGGGCTGAAAAATGCAGAACTAATATCCCAATAGACACAGCGCATGATGTCACTTCCCTGGAAATGTCCAAGACAAACAGCTATTTCCAGATCACTTGCACTTATAACACGAATTCTACCTCCTTTCTTATCCCCCAAATTACTATTCCTGTGTTTTCTAGCAATTTTTATGTTAACTCGCTTCACGTTTGAACTTTCCTGACTCTTTGTAAGGCTTGCAGGTTTTATTATGTTGGTTCATATAACGTGACGGGGTTCAATTCCAAACCTAATGATGTTTTTTGGAGGTCTGCAAACCCACGAGCTCTTTTTGTAAAAACGCCCCTTTGAAAAGCAGCACGCCGCGAAACGCTCCTCGAAGCGCGGGCTGAACTTTACGCACACGCACCACAAAAGGATTTGCCACGGAATCCGCTTCCCTCGCTTAATTAGAAAAGAAGAAACAACACACACACACAAAAAAAAAACCACCACAACCCTCCTGCCTTTAATAAAATGCTCAGAGGGCTCCGAAATGCTTTTGCCTTCTCTTGATTCCCCAGGAATGCGCCTCGCTGTGCTGGTGGTGCAGGCAGTGCTCTATCACCGCGGCCGTTCGCGCTGTCCCCGTAGCACAGCCCGTGTCCCCTGTGCCCCCCCTGGGCAGGACGGTGCTTGCACGTGGGATCCCCCCCTCACCCCCCCTGAAACCCTGTGTACGGCCCCCATGGGTTCTCCTCTGATTCTATAGGGCTCGAAGTTTTCCCGATGCGGAGCGCGCGTCTGATTGGGGGCTTAAGAGGGAATATTAATATTTTCCTGGCAGCCGACCTTCCCCAGGGCTGGGAAACAGAAGATTGCCTCCGCGCAGCTTAATTCCCTCAATACCTTTTATTAAATCCCCCCCACCCCCTCCATCCATATTCACCCTGCCTGCTGACACGCTGACGCTTGTTTTCATAACGTGCCTTTAAAGTGACAACTTTATGGCGGGGCCGAGAAACTTTTATTAGGATAACAAATGCGAGAGGGGGGGCGGTAGGACCGGGGGGGGCCAGCGGCCAGAGGGGCCATGGTGGTGGGGAGGTGGGGGTTGTTGTGGGAAACCCGCTAACCTTTTCTTTTTTCTTTGCGGGGGGATCCCTGTGCAAGAAAAAAAAAAAAAAGAAAAAGAAATAAATAGGGCGCGGGTTGTGTAAGCTTTGTGTAAGCTTTGCAGACCTGCAAGGCCTCCTCGGTCAATTATTAAGCACGACTGAAGATGACATCCCTAAAAGCTGCACATGCCTTTGGAAGAAAAGGCACTGCTGCGGAGATGCAG
>NC_064437.1:64216471-64256471 GCF_023343835.1 Lagopus muta | reverse complement strand
AATAATAATAATAATAATAAAATAATAATAATAATAATATCACCTTTAAGCAGATCCCAGAAAGCTGTGCACTCCCACTTTCTCTGCTCCTCTGCTCTGACTCTCTCCCCTTTCTGCTCCGTTCGGCTCTGCCTGCAGCACAGGGCTGGGGCTCAGCTCACCTTCCTCTTCTGTGTCCCTGCAGCCAAAAGCTGCGGCAGGAAAGGATTGCAAGAAGGGTTTTCCAAAGCATAAAAACAAAACAAAAAGAAAACAATGCAAAAAACAGCAAGAGGAGATAGGTGAGAAAGCCCGGGTGCCTGCTCAGAAAATAAAGCCAGATGCAATTTGAGATATTACTGGAAAACGAGACGTATATTTTAATTCAAAAGAGCAACGTTGAGCACATTCACTTAATACCCAAACCATGACAATCAGTACATCTGACGTTTACAACGCAGATGTTTATGATGTGAATAATAGATGGCAAGAGAGTGCAAATGCAGTTGTTGCAGTGACATAGAGACACGCAAACTTTGCTCCAGCCACTGTGCTGGTGTGAGAAGAACGGCTCTCAGCCCGCATCATTTTGGTCCTGCAGCACTTGTAGGGAGGCATGCAAAGTAATGAAGGACAGGGAATAAATGTGCTCCATCTGATGGTGGGGTGCTGCAGGGATAAGGCAGGCTGGGGGGGTGCAGCCTGCAGGGCAGAGCTGTGCATTCCAGCTGCAGCCTTGTGCAAAGCTTCCTTGTTTTCAAAACCTGCTGTAAGTCCGTTCATACTATCTAAGTACTTAAATAAGCACAATAAATGTAAATAATTTACTGCCTCGCAAACAGAAAATTGGGCAGAAAAGTGATTTTGAATAGCAGCTTGGCTTGCTGTACCCGGTGATTTGGTGCCCTGTAAAATGCATCTGACACTGCTGTTCATTAAGGCAGTGCTATTGAGCCTTCTTCACGTTCATTAGTGATTAATTCAGACAGATATTTAACTTAATAAGGTAAGCAAATAAACAAAAAATCACTTTCTGTGCCTTAAGGTTTTTTTGGACCTCTAATTGGTTTTTGTGCACTAATTATCAAGATTAACACCTTACACTTTTCTCACGCCTTACACTTAGGAGCTCCCAGAGGAAAAAGTGCACAACCTTGGGGGAATCCTCTGAGTGTGGGTGAGGGGGCTGGCTATAAAAGCAAGATAAGTGGTGCAAAGGGAAAGACCCATTCCAGGTAAATTCAGATAATGGCCAGACGAGGAGGGAGAAGCTCGTGTGGGGATGTGAGCCATGGCACTGCTTTCTATGCACACAGGAAGGAAGGTTTTTAGGGGCAGTTCGGGGGCTGTGCCCTGTTGCTCCCCATACCTGATTGCTGCACTCAGCCCCACGATGACAGCTTTCTTTCTTCACAGCCATTAAACGTTTCTTTAATGCCACTTCCCAGTGCCAACCCCAGGGCTTCCCCTGGGGCTGTTGGCTGTGACCTGGTGGGGATGTTGCTGTGTTGTGCTGGGTCCTCCTCTCCCCACGGGCCTCGCGTGGAGTGAGGATGCTGGATGGAGAATGCTGATGTTCTCCCAACCCTTACCAATGCCAAATGTCAGCTCTTCCATGCCTTGACACCCTCTGAAACACCCCACAAGTGACCCTACTGGTGAACCTCTCCACGTAGCCCCAAGTCAAAGCTTGCCTCTGCTCCACACACAGAGCCATTAAACCTCATTCGAGCCCAGGAGAACTTACAAGTTGTTGCTAACGACAGTTTGTCTCAGCTCGATGCAATATTTACTATGCAGCATCCCAAAATATCTGGCAGCTGTGGGAGAGCTGCTTCTCCTTCCCGAGGAGCCCGAAGATCACGGCTTGAACCCGTCGTCACTGCCGGTGGTTTTTGTAGCATTTGGGGATTTTTAAACTCCTTTTCCTTTAATTCTTTTCTTTCTTTAATGGGTGACTGGATAAATTCAGCGGTGGATTTTTGTGACACTAAAGCAGCAGATAAGTCTATGATGCACTCTAGCTATGTGGTTTAAAAATCCCTTACCATATGTTTTCTCACTGGAATGCCTCGTCTTGCAAAATTACAGGAACCGAAGCTTAAAAACACAATTAGGTAGTTTAAAATGAAATATTAAAGAAATACCACATATTTTCTGATACGCCCGAGACACTGCTCCTCGTTTTCCTCCCCCCCCCACCCCCCTTTCTTTTTGCTTTCTTTTGTATTGTTCTTTGAGTTGCTCAAGAAGCCCAACTGCACTCAATTGTTGTACTAATCATGCTCCACATTTTTCTGATTAGGTTATATAGGCTGTGGTTAAATTATAAATGAAAGAACGAACTACCCGAGTACTTGTCATAACAGTATCTTTTATGTTGTTACAGAAGATGGGGGGGAGAGAGAATCAAAAAAGGCTTTACATGATGAAGACTCTCCTTGCCTATTTTGTGCTCCTTATAGGATCTGTATAGGCAAGTAATGCAATTTGCTGGGATGTTTTTCTCAGGTATTCTGAGAACTACAGCACAATATCTGTCCGCTGAGGAAAAAAATGTGAGAAACCGGAATACATAATACATAAAGATGCATATCGTGGGGCAAATGTGCACCAACACACCCCTCCAACTCCACTTGATTTCATTACTCCCTCATAGAGCCGCATGAGTGGGTTGTCCCTTATGCCATACATGAGAAAATGACATTTCGGGATTCAAACTTCTGTCTGACATTGTTATCTGCTGTACTGCTGGGTGCACGGTGTAAACATCGCTCAACACCCGCCTGATTTTTTGTGTGTGCTTTTGTTTCATAGAATCACAGAATGGCCTGGGTTGAAAAGGACCACAAAAACCATCTAGTTTCAACCCCCTGCTATGTGCAGGGTCACCAACCAGCAGACCAGACTGCCCACAGCCACATCCAGCCTGGTTTCCATGACCTTATTTGAAGCCAGGGCTGTAAAACTGATTTTACATCAGACCTGAATTGTAGTAATTAAAGTAGTTGACTGCGGGCTTACCTTGCATCTCTTGTCTTCAGAATGGATTTCATTTTCCTAAATGAATCATATGCAGAGTTGATGCATTTCAGCCTTTTGCACCAGGAGTGCTTTATTTCCAATAACCGCTACAGGGAGAGTGGTTCGGGGCGTTAAATATTATGTCTTTCTTAAAGACACCCTCATTTTTTCCCATCCAGATGGGAGATGGGGGCGAGGAGGGCGGCGTGCCAACACGAGGCGTGTTCGCACCTTGCATACAGCCATGCACAAACCCCAAACACAAAGTAAAGCCGTGCCATGCGCACAGATTGCTGCGAATTCCGACGGATCAGAGGGTCCCTCTGCACAGGATGGGATTTTTTCTTTTTCTTTTTCTTTTTTCTTTTTCTTTTCTTTTTTTTTTTTTTTTTTTGATGCAAAATGTATTTGAGACGCTGGCCCTAATTGCCTTGCTACAGGCTGGGCAGCGTGGTGTAGGGTGGGCTGGGTGCGGGGCCATGCCTGTGAGCGCTGCTTTTTGCACCCCTGCAACCCGCCTTAAGGGTTCTGTTTTTTGGGGGCTTTATTGGATGAACTGTCAATGCTTTCTGGGATAACAAATCTTGTTTTATAGCACTTGGTGGAGTTTGGTTAGGGGCTACCTCTGAGCAACATGAACTTGGCCTTGCTGTGTGCCTTGCACTAATACCTTCACTCCTGTAAGGAATCAGGGTACTTGAGAAACAGCCTGCAGCCATACAGCTGATTATTTCACCAAATTTGCATCTTTTCAACGGTAATGGGGACAGCTTTCACAAATGCTCCCAGGCTCTAAATAGATGTTAAGTGGCTGTTTCGTGTTGTTCCCTCCCCTGGGCGCTCCCGTGGACCCAGCTGACACCCGTGGGGCACAGCTGCCGGGACCAGGTACCCTGTGTGTGCATGGAGAGCCCCGGGTGCCCTTTATTGGGGGGTCTCCCAAGGGATGTGAATGCCCGGAGGGTGGTCCCCGGGTACAGAGGATCTGGGTTTGCTTTCTGATGTGGGAAATGAGATTAGCATGGGTACGGTGCACAGGGAGAGCGGCCAGAGGGAAGGTAGGGAGAGCGAGGCTGCTGCCCCGGGGTGCAAGGGGGGCCTGGAGGTACCTTTTTTCTTTTTAACGTTTAAGAGATGAAATGACTTAAAGCACAGATTTGATCTTAAAAAGGAAGAGCCTTTTTAAAGGAAAAGGTGTCCCAGTGAGGATTGGGAGCAGAGCCCCTGTGTGGTGCAGCCCATTGGCACTGAGCTCATGCAACACCCAGACCTCCTAAAATTTGGCCTTGAAGTCTCCACATGTTCACAAGGCCAGAGACACGCAGCACAAGTATGGAAGCTGTGGGGCATTGGCTGTGCCAGAGATAGAGGGGTGATAACTGGGGCTGGCAGAGATGGGAGCCTTGTTTTGCCCCACAGCTTTTTCCTGAGTAAATAATTGAAGCGCAGTTTAGCATTGAGGAAAGTGATTCAGTTGGAGATTCCTGCCAGTCCTGCTATTGTCCATCTCTTTCCCCAGGTAACAGCAATAGGATGAAAGGTGATAGCCTCAAGCTGCACCAGGGGAGGGTCAGGTTGGGTTTTAAGAAATGTTGCTTTCCCAGAGAGCAGCCAGGCACTGGCACAGCTCCCAGGGGTGGGGAGTCCTCATCCCTGGGGGTGTTCAGACCCGTGCAGATGTGGCACTGAGGGATGTGGGCAGTAGGCATGGTGGGGGTGACTGTGATTGGGCTGGAGGAACTGAGAGGTCTTTTCCAGCCTTAATGATTCTGCACTTCATGTTCATTATTATTACATCTTTGGAAATCTGACCCTCATTTTGCATCTTTTTAACAGGTCAGCCTACTCCTGACCCCTCAGAAACCCTCCTGCATGCAGTGCTGGCTGATCTGAGCAATGCTTGCAAGGAGCACTGAGCTCCCCCGAGTTGTTCTGGGAGGTGCTGCAAACAGGTCCCTCCTGCT
Source organism: Lagopus muta (assembly GCF_023343835.1). Taxonomy (NCBI): domain Eukaryota; kingdom Metazoa; phylum Chordata; class Aves; order Galliformes; family Phasianidae; genus Lagopus; species Lagopus muta. The sequence goes on along the minus strand of NC_064437.1, from coordinate 64,251,504 downwards.
CCTACCACCCACTGCCCTCCTGCAGCAGCAACGTGTTGTTTTCGTGAGCTGAGGTGAAGCCACACCAGGGAATTGCTCTTTCTGATGTGATTCCTGCTTTGCATCCCGCCTGTGCCTAGCATTTGCTTACAGCCCCTCTTCCCTTTCCCTGCATTTTATAAGTCCGAGGCAGTGCCAGCCTGGTAAAATACAAAACCTCCCCCAAACTACAGGAAAACATCAATAGTGGTGTCTCTTAAAATCCACAGAAGGAAACTTAAGGATTAAACTAAAGCCCTATCCTTAATGTATCTGTTGTGTTTCAGCACAGAATGCTCCATCAGAAGGATCTCCCACAGTTTGGAGGTTTTTCCTCCATCTAGGCACCTCGGGGTGATTTAAAAGGCAGAAAGAACTCTCAGAACCGTTGTATTTAGTTGAGCACTCATTATAAAATGGATTACGGGTACAGTAAACCATAAAGACTGTTTTAGAGCCATTAAGGTTCAGCTTGTCACTGCTGACATGGACGCACTCTTACACCATATATTCCTGACATGTCAGGAGGTGCTTAGGGATGCTTTCATACATGTTTTATTGAAATGACAGGCTATAGCTTCTTTGACTGCTGTATATATGCATGGCTGTATGCTAGAAATCCAAATGAAACCCCTCTTGAAAAAATGAAATCCTTACACATATGTAATGAGTGCCATCTTAAGCGATAAAGTTGTCATCTATGTTTTATTCTTAATATTCTTGGTAATAGAATAATGGGATCATGTTTATCCCTGGAATGAAACGCAGCTGAGATCCGTGAGACTTGCAGCAAACTGGACTGCGCATTTGGTAAAACATGAGTTCAAAAACAAAGCAATTTTTGGATAAGAAGTAAAAGTGTATCAAACCCTGAGATTTCCCTTCTAAAAATGCCTTTCCATCTGCATGTAGATCAGTTGTTCCTCTCAGGCTGAGCCTGTGACTTGATAGGGCTTTTTGTCTTTCAAATCCAAGAACGGCTTTACATACAATTTTGGTGCAGCAATTTTGGAAAGCAGGATTTGGCCCTTCACCACCTTTCTCTGAGCAGTTGCTCCACGGAAGAGAATTCTCACTTTTGCAGTATGTGAAATGAGTAAATGCCATGGTTCAGTCACAGAGCTGAGATGAAGATACAGCTCTTTAGAGCATCACAGAACAGGCTGCGCACCATGTTAGCTGGTGGGGAAAACCCAGCAAACCACTGGCAAATACAGAGGGAAGGGGAAGGTGGGAAGGGATGGGCTGACTATTAGCCAGCTGGAATGATTGTCATTGGCAGATTGCAATTATTGGGAGATATTTGACAGGTTTTCTTGCACGCATGAATATTAATCTGCAACCTGACAATTGCTGCTTTTGTGCGCGCATCGGCACATCAGCTTTGGATCTCACCAAGTAATGTTGCAAGTATCAGAATCATAGAATCATAGAATGGCCTGGGTTGAAAAGGACCACAGTGCTCATCCAGTTCCAACCCCCTGCTGTGTGCAGGTCGCCAACCAGCAGCCCAGGCTGCCCAGAGCCACATCCAGCCTGGCCTTGAATGCCTGCAGGGATGGGGCATCCACAGCCTCCTTGGGCAACCTGTTCCAGTGCCTCACCACCCTCTGGTGGAAAAACTTCCTCCTAATATCCAACCTCAACCTCCCCTATCTCAGTTTAAGACCATTCCCACTTGTCCTATCACCATCCACCCTCACAAACATCCGTTCCCCCTCCTGTTTATATGTTCCCTTCAAGTACTGGAAGGCTACAATGAGGTCTCCCTGGAGCCTTCTCTTCTCCAAGCTAAACAAGCCCAGTTTCCTCAACCTTTCTTCATAGGAGAGGTGCTCCAGCCCTCCGAGGATTCTGTAGAGGGTTCTGAAGAGGTGCATTAAACATAGCTCACCTGAAGTACAACAATATATTGCGAAGTATATAACAAAAATTCGGAATTGCAATGGTGAAGAGCAAATGATGGTGTAAGCTTGGACAATTCCTGGCTGCTGATAGCACAGATTGATTCCAGCACAAAACATTGAGTTGTAGAGGGTCTGTACCACACATCTATTGGGAGGATTCTGAAGCCTTGTTTTTAATCACCTCGTGTGCTGAGCTCCTGTACCTAGCTGGGATGGGTTGGCCTGGAGAATGGGAGGCTCAGGGAGAGCTTATGGCTCTCTACAGCTCCCTGTGAGTTGGGGTTGGAGAAGTGGTAGCCTCACATTGCACTGAGGGTGGTCAAGTTGGGCACTTGGAAACATTTATTCTCAGGAAAAGTGGTCAGATGCTGACACAGCTGCCCAGGGAGTGAGGGGCTCAGCATTCCTGGAGGTGTTCCATACCCATGGGGATGTGGCACTGAGAGATACGGGCATTGGGCATGGTGTGGTGGGCTGGGGTTGGGCTGGGGGATCTGCAGCCTTAATGATTCTGTGGTGCTCTTCTTTGGAAGGTAAATATGTTGATAGATTTTCCTTGGCAATAAATGGTCTGTGGTTACGGGGTGCAGCGCAGTGAAGGAAGAGCAAATGGGAACGCCTGACTACAGTGGGCCCAGCCTGGTGTTTGCTTTAGAAATTGCTTCATGTTAATTAAATGTGTTGCCTTTTAAAATCTGCCTTCGCCACATGGAAATGCCTCGGTGTTTGTGATGAGCTCTAAATGAGCAGAGAGGAAATGTTTGTGTTCAGTGCTTTTTATTTGTTTTTTTGGCAAAATTCCTTGAATAAATTAATAGATTATATCATTAGGTGCTGGTAGCTATGTACCAGGAAACTTAGCATATAATTTAAGTAAATAGTGAACAAGGTAACTGTATGGAGCTCTGTATTCATGCTTGTGCAGATGTTCTGTTTGAACTTGAGACACAATTACTTATCAAATGTCTCCATCAGGGTTCAGCCTGCAATGGAGCTGCTGCTAACAGGGAAAATGCTGCAGCCACACAAAACCACTCCAAACCGCCTGCTCTGTTTTGATTTGTACTTTTGACTTTTTCTTACGCTGGTAACCCCATTATTTTTGTCCCTACTCAGAGTTCTGACCTGTGCTACATGGAAAGTTTAGGGATGAAGTCATTTCTGGTTTGAGTTACTGGAGAGACTTTAATTCATCCAGCTGTGCCTGCTCAACAACAATTCCAGCATTCAGCATTGACAACAGCCCGGCAGCAGGAGAAATCAAACAGAAAAGGCAGTCAGTGTTGAAAGGAACACTTAAAAACTGCTCTCATTTGTAGAATTTAACATCATCAAAACACTAAATGTAAATAGGACCAGAAAGAAAATGCTCAATTCATCAGTCAAGGTATTTCACACACACGCAAAAAAAAAGAAAAAAAAAAAGAATTTTTTTTTTTTTTTTTTTTTGTCAGAACATTAATGAAAATCCCCAAGGAACTGTCATTTAACATAAAGGTGCATCTTAAGGAAAAAGAAATTGCCGTACGCGCTACTCAAAAGGACCCTGCTCTCTAAGCCACGTGACACGCTTCCCTCGGTGGATGTGTTTGTAAACTAATGTTTTATGAGGAGGAGGAGGAGGGGGAAAAGTCTGCAGTTCTTGGCAGCAAGCAGTAACCCAGCACAGCTCCACAGCCAGCAGATCTGTCCCAGTTAGAGTGAACGGAGAAACCGAGCAGAAGCTTTCAGGGTCTGTGAGAGCAGCTATTCCCTTCAATCCAACACTTTAAAGTGGGGAATAATTAATACATGTTCAGCTGCACATTACTGAATTGGCGTTGCGAAAGAAATGAGTAAAAGAGCTTTTGAGCAAAACGGAGACAAAAATATGGATCTGTGAGGCGGTATTCAAGAGCGTGAAAATATTTTCTCGTTTAAGTTATATGGTTGATAACATGCAAGGGAGGGGGATGCTGAATTTTTCATCCTGTTCCCTCATTGCTTTGGGTCATACTGCAAGTGGGGTGGTGGTGCCAGTCTGGACAGAGCACTTCTGGGAGGTGAAGGAGCTCGGGTTCTGCTGGCGTGGGACTGTGCTGCTGCAGGGACATGGATGAGGGGTGTCCTCATAAGTCTTTCCATGTGGGATCCCTATGTGGAAGTCCATTGCATTGGGATAAGCCACCTGCTAGGAAAAAGTAGAGCTAAAATCAGGGAAAATCTTTGATATTCAGATAGCAGCAAGAGCAAGAGGAAATAGAAGTGGACACTCTTTGTCTTGGTGCTTTGGTGTGATCTCTGTAAGACCTAGACTGGTGGTGGCATTATATTTTAACTACGTCATGGATGCATCTGTTCCCACTGCCATGCAGCTTATGTTCATGAGGCTCATTCAGCATGGGGATGCCCTCTAACATGTTCAATAGACACATGCTATTAAATAACGCTGGTTTCGCTTTGGATTTGGCATAAATAAAATTCCATTTGTTTAACTGCCTTTTAAGTAAAAGAAGAAAGTTCTAGTAGTTGGACAGGCAAGAAAAATAGCGACTGAGCATGCAAATCACTTCTGTTCCTTTTAAACAGTACATACTCTATTGCCTGCATTTCCCCAAAGATACCTCTGCAGCTACACATGGTTGAAGACTGTTTTACCCGTATATAAGGCAATGTGACAAATGATTTAGGGGGAAGCAATTTCTAATCAGCATAACTTCATACTATGTGGCGCAGAATTATTGTCAATTTAATTCCATCTCCTCGACGCAAAAAAAAACTCTGAAGTGTTTCTTCCAGTTGAAGTTTTGTAGCTGAATAATAAATAAAAGAGGGTGCCGTGCAGGCACTGCATAATGTAATTGTACCCTCTTTGTTCTTGTCAATCAGCTTTAACACAAGTTAAGTAGTCGTGGATGTCATCGTGATCACATCCATAGTAGACGGCTCACGGTTTCGGTACGGTGGCGCTCTGCAAGAAAGTTCCTTTAATAAAGCGTGTGTGGGGAAGGTTTCAGGTGCTTTATAAAACTTTGACTTCTCTCCTACTACAAGGCAAGAAAGCACAATAACGCATGCATGAATTGCCAATAAATCAAAGGGCTGCTTTTTTTTAATTCCTATTTTGACATGTACATACATAGCATTTTTAAGAGATAGCTCCGAGGTAGCTTCTCGGTCCTTGATCAGATCATGAATTTAATTAATTCAGTGTAGACATGTCATAGATTTAAACCCTTTAGAATTACATTTTTAATACAGATCTAACATTTAATGTCCTTTTTCATTTTTTTCTTGCCAAGTAAAAAAAATCCTTTAATACTCCAGTAGCAATTTTTTCCTCTTATTATAAAACTGCAGCTCCCTCCTAATTACGTGTCTGCAAATTATTTACTGTGGATTTAAATTAAGGAAGGAGACAAGTAATCCAGTGTAAAAAACACCATTCCAACTTCAAGAAGAAATGAGTGTATGTGTTTAATTTCTCTTTAGGCATACAGCTGTACAGTCACTGTATAATGGAAGGTTTGAGACAAAATGGTCCCCCACCACCTTACCTCCGTGTAATGCAATTTAGCTTCATTAAATTACTGGAGGGCCAGTTACTTAAGCAGAATATTGATTTTCAGTCTGGGCCATGTTTAACATAATTCTACGTAGGCAACAGCTAATTCTGCATTTGAATCTCACACCCTAATGGAATTACCTGATGCGGTTGACCATGGGCAAGCGGGGCTGGGGCTCTGTGCCCAGCCAGCCCTGCCTTTAACCCCTTCCTCCTGCACTGCCAACTTCTGCTTTCTGCCGTGGAGCCTTTCATCTGGGGATGTGTAGACCTGAGCTAGGTTTTGCTTCTGTAAAGTATCTGTGGGGCTGCTGTATTTTCCTTTGGCAGCTGATATCTTGGTCTGTATAGCGTCAGAGCTGCACACAGATAATGTGAAATCAAGGAATTTCCTTCACTTCCTAACCCCAAATATTGTTTTCTATACCTAACAGTTAAAGGATGGATTTCACTTTAATTAAACAGTAATAAAATGAACCAACTATTCAGCAGGGAAGTATGTTCTTTACATTGCTGGCTTGAAAGCTAGTCATTATTTTTATTTATTATTCTATTTAATGATGAGATACAGTTTACAAGCCATTGAATAATAATAATTTAAAATGGTTCCTTGTGAGTTATAGATTGTCAGTGTCTTAGAATTTAAATAGTATGTGGGGAGGAATCCTTGTTATCATCCACATTGTGGGCATCATGGAGGGGTCAGGATTTCGGAATGGGCAGAATGGGCCCATTTGGGAACTTTTCTCTGGAGCTAGGCACATAAGACCACGTTTTTCAGCACTTCTGCTACATGGCAGAAAATTGCTTGAGGGCAGCTTAAAATGTTAGTGAAGAAGAGTGTCTGCTTTAAATGAACTTATCGTGGCCGCTCTTTGGTATGCAGCTCGTGCTTCTCTCAGCTTCCAGAGAATAAATTGATTTAAAAAGTTCTTGCTATGGCACTGATGCTGTGAGGTGTTGCCTTCATGCTTAACCACATGCCCTTTCTGTTGACTTCTCTGGACTCTGTTGGTATTCCCAGTGATTCAGCTCATGCCCTGAGCCTGCCTTGAACAGCCCTAAGATGAAACATGGGGAGAGTGTTGCACGTAGGTGCTGGGGTTTGGCTCTACCTTAGATTTAGATGGAGATGATTGATGAGCAGACCTGGGGAAGAGGACAGGAAGGAGGAGAAGACAATCCTGATTGTGTCTTCACAGTCCTTTTTGAACTCTCTTTTGAATTATTAGAGTTCAAACACTCAGACAAGCTGACCAGAGCCAGTTACTAGGAACTTGCTGTGTTCCACCAGGACTGAATTTGCTGTGGCTGTGGCTGGAGCACATTTAGGAGCAGGCATTTCAGAATGTGCCCTTAAATGGGTGAAGTTGACCAGTTTAATGTCTTGTTGAAGAGGGGCTCTAAAATGGACTGGAAATCTCTGGAAGGGGAACCAGCTTCACTGAGCTTCAATGAGGATGCTGCTCAGCTGGAGATGGCCAAACAGAGCACCTAACTGGGAAGAGGGCATACACGGCAACTGGAGGAGGCTGTCCCAAGGTCAGGCATTCCCTATATTGCTGGGATCCCAGTCCTGTGGCAGGTTGGGATTTAGGAGGAGAACTGGGGTTGTGCAGAGCTGCCGCTGCTGTCACAAGAGTGCAAACCACAACTGGCCATGTTAATTCTGTGTGATTTGCCTCCCACAGGCTCTTTCCTCACAAGTACAGTAGCATAGCTGGCTGATGTTTGAGCTGCATCGGTGTTTTGGTCAGGGCAAAAATATGCAATATGCAAAAACAATTTGTCACTGGGAGTCAATAAGTGGCATCAGGTGCATCACTTAACATCCTGTCACAGGTCTGGCATGTCACCTGATTGATAACTCTGGGCCTTCTCGTGACATTGAGCATAATTTGTTCCCTATCACATATGCACACGTGGCCTGTGGTACTTTGTTATTGACTGTACGACCAATATCGGTGCATTTCACAGTGTGGTGAAGGAGATTGTTCCCTTCCATGCTTCTTCCTGTGCTGTCGTACTTCTGACCCCAAAATGGTGGTGTAGCGGGTGGACCTGTCTGTTTGGATTAGGCATGATGAAAGTGAGAGGGTAGGAGATACCCAAGGAGGTCTGTGCACACAGAATGGCAGTGAAAGCAGCCATGTGAAATTCTTCCTCTTTCCAGATCTGTACTCATTTTCCACCACATTCTCTCTCATTGATCCAGTGGCAAGAAGCTCCACTGACTTCTGAGGAGCTACTCACAGAAGGAGGTGTTAGCCACTATATGCAAGGTAGCAGAATCTGGCCATATATAATTAATACAAATATGTGCATAATTTAAAGCTGCCCCAGGAAAGCCTTAAATTACATGATAACCATGCAGACACTGGCCTAGGAAGGAAAACATGGGGAGTCTCTATTAGTGAAATTAATTATATGTAAGATTGTCTTCAATAACCATGTGGGAATGATTAAGTAATCACTCAAATAAAAGATTTAATAACAAATTCCCTATCAATTATACAAGAACACCCAGTAAAAATTAAGTAAAAATGATTTTCAGCGCATTAATATTAACATTAAACAGTACTGAAAATATTACAACATAATTAAGTGTAATTTCTTGTAGCAAAACATACTCATAATAGCAAAATAAACAAGCCCCTGAATAGCATTTCCTGAGGAAACTCAGCAGGTTGAGACGTGCTAGAGCATTTGGGGGCTGTGGGGGAGGGCAGCTCAGATGGGCGCTCACCAAGTGGGGGAACGGGGCTGTGCCTGGCAGAGGGCACCTGCTGGTCACAGCCAGCCCCATCTGGAAACAGGGGCAGCAAAAGGGGAAGAAAATCAATGAGACAGATCTGCTAAACGCACTGGGGACCTGGAAATGCTCAGGTCACAACTGCAGCTATACTGAACACCAGTTCAATACTTCTGATCTCACCATTTCTGGGGGATTTTCTGGGTGTGCATGTTCCTCATTTCTCCTGCTAAGCATTTCTTCCTGTTATTACTGGACTGATAAATTCTGCTCTATCCATTCTATCACCCTCTGTGCCACTGGGGATTGGACTATCTCACTTATAACAGCCTTCTAAGAGTTAGATACCTATTTGAGGCTCTACATCTAAGATTTCCATAGACGGAGAGAATTCAGCCACCATGATGATATTTTAGCTCTTCCATGATGATGTTAATTGTCCTGTGGAGGTATCTACTTCTCTTTATGTTTTAGATGACTAACTTTGGCTAGAAATCTAAATTTTTACTTGGCTGAAGGTCAAGGTGAAAATACACATCTGGTAGAGTAGTCCAGAGCTCACTGAAGTCAATGACAGTATTTCTATTAACTTTAGTGGGTTTTAAACACAGTCACGCTGCAATTTCCTAAAGGTAAAATGCTCTGGGTGCACCGTAGGAATAGCTGTTGTGGGCTGTATTAAGAATCCACCTGGTCCAACGTCCTGTCTCATTGGCTGAGAGCTGGTGCATAAGGAGGGATATAGGAGTGGGGGGATGTGCACTGAGACCTTCCTTGTCTGTTTTCCCATCTCCAGCAATCTCAGGGACCTCCAGAGCCAGAGGCTGCGTTTAACAGCCTGTGAAGGACCATCTACTTTACAGAGTGTCCAAATGCAATGAAAATAGATGTAGAGGTGCCAGAGCTTTGTGCTCGGCCTAAACTGGATCTTATAATTTAGTTAGTTATTTTTAAGTGGAAATATTAAATAGTAGGATTTGATCTAAGGACTCCTATACAGCTGAGAATAGGCAACTTTTTCTGAAACTCTTTGCAACAAGATCCAATTGAACTAATTAATAAGTGCTGAAAGAGATTTTATTCCCAGATAGCTAGAGCATTTTTAGAAATGTTTCAGGTTGAAAGACTTAACCTTACAAATGAGAAAATAAATTGTTTGTTAAAAGTGTGTTAAGCAGAGATAAAGAAAGGGAACAAATCAAATAAGTGCTTCGTGGTACATTTGAGCAGGTTTACAACAAATCTATAATCACACTTCTTTTTTTTTTCATAAAACAGTATTTTTCATTAGAAGAATGGTACAACTCTACAAAATAAGGAAGAGCAATGAATGTGTTTCTCTGTACTTAACACACTCTTTGTTCCTGCACCACGGTCTGGATATAGTATTTATCTATTTATTTTCTCAAAACAAAAAGAAAACTCTTTGCACTCCTCTTTCTGCAGTTGACAAAGGGAAAGGAATGGACACGTACTTGGATTAGCAAAACTTTATTTATATGCAATATTTTACAGGCAGCAACTCAAGGGATAATTGCACTTCTGAGTAATAGTTAATTAGTAAATATTCTTGAGTTATGCGTGTGGTCTACTAAGTTGCTTTGAGGTCTTGAATCTAAAGAGTGCTGTTATACTTTCAGCAAGGTTATATAACTAAAATAATGTTGGGCTTCTTTGTCTTTTTATCAAAATTTGAGAAATAACCTGCCAAACCAATCATTCTCTCCCAGGGCTCTTGCAGAAGGCCTGGATGTTAATTGCATTTAACCTAGAAAAGCAGAGTGTTTTTCTTCTTTGTACAATAACTAATATGTAAACTACCGCTGTATTTCGAAATTACTTTCACTTCAATTCTATTATTGAAGCTCCACAGTGGAATATATCTGGGGTTCATTTCATTAAAAAAGACTAATTATGCTGAAGGTGTGCAACGTATCTGACAGCCTTCTGGTATGACTGAGAAATGAGCATCCAAGGGGTGCAACATAGAATGACAGACTCACAGAACCACTAAGGTCAGAAAAGACCCCTAATATCCCCCAGCCCAGACCCACCCACCCCACTGTGCATACTGCCCACAGCCCTCAGTGCCACATCCCTGTGGGTCTGGAATACCTCCAGGTGACACCACCACCCCCTGGACAGTCTGTGCCAATGTTCCACCAGTCTTCTGGAGAGGAAATTTCTCCTAAATTCCAATCTAAACCTCCTTTGGCACAACTTGAGACCATCATCTCTCATCCTGCCAAGCTCACTTGCCCTGACAACTGAGAACAACTTGTGTGAGGATACAATTGAGACCAGATATGAAATTCTAATTGGTGAAAGAACACTTTTTTTCACCCATAATGGAAGGAATTTGCATGGATTGGCTGACAGCTAAGGCAGTGGAAATATCAACCTCAGCATTCCTACTGATAAATAAACAAGCAAGAAAAGGCAATGCTGCAACAGCAGAACAAAGCATGCCTCACACTTCCATTGTATGACATGCTAGTATTCCTTATACTTTTTTATACAGACATTCATATATTTTTTGGTGGAGACTAACAGTGAAAATAGACCTCTTGTAACAAAGATACAGACTGGCAAGCCAGTATTATATTATGGTGCAGGTCATAGGAAAACAAACATTTGATGTCACTGTGGCACTCTGATGGTTTCCTTGATCTTTGGAAATGAGCAGTGGGTTTTGTCTGCATGAAGTCTCATCATTTTTGGAGGATCTGCCCAGGTGTTTGGAAACAGATCCCTTAATAAGCAGTCACACAAGTCAGATTCTTACCAGCACTGAACTTCTTTTCCTGATCAGGGCAAAGTGTCGCTGAGCAGGAATCTCTTGAATCAGCTCTTGTTGGCTACTCTGACTGTCTGCTGATGTCTTTGATGGAGCCGTGCATGGCTAAATGTTTGCTCAGTGATGTCAGACCGTAACTAACTGTTGGCAACGGGGATACCATAGCAGCCAAGGTTTTTCATTTGGAATTCCCTTCTGAGGGCAGAAAAACCTATGCAAGAATACATCCAGGGGAATGGGAAATGCCCTGAGACTGCATGTATAAATGCATTCTTTTTTTTTTTTTTCCTGTGAAAGAATAGAGGACTGTACTTCAGTGCTGCCACTCTGCTGGGGATAGGGCTGCCCTGATTGCTCCTTCCCTGGGACTCACCCAGAGGGGGTTTGCACCACGACCTCGCTTTCTGCGCTGGGAGGGTTGGTGGTGGGATTGGATATTCCCATGGGGCTGACTGGAAACCAGCCTGAGAAAAAGGAAGAGCAGAACAGATGATGGTAGAATTGAAAAATCAAGGTCCAGAGGTGTGGGGGTTTGCAGACTGCACCTTGGCTCACCATGGCACCCTCAGGCTGCCAGAAATCATCACTACAGTGACAGCTGCACTCAGCTCTTCTGCTTCATACCTCTGTATGTCCATAAGTTTGACATAAGTGCAATTTCACTTTTTTTTCTTTTTTTTTTTACTTTTCTTTTTTTTTTTTTTTTTTTTTTTTTGGTGAAGAATAAATGCTTTAGCACAATAAGCTTACCCCTGAACATACAGTCTGTCAACTCCTTGAATTAGATCCATTAAAACACTGCAAAAACATTGAAGTTCATAACATGATGGTTTGTATTTCATTAGTAAGGTGCTCCTGCCAAAAATGTGAGACCTTTATAACTTGTTGGCACTGAAAGTACAACTGACCTTGTGCTGTACTGCAGTAACCTCTCATTCTGTAATCCATCTTCTCTAAACGGTTTTGTTTTGCCCTGGTATATGAAGTCAGGGAGTTTGCAGAGGAGCTTTGCTTCTGGCTCTTGCTGCAGCCCACGTCGCCACTTGGTGCTGTATGGAGATGGAAATGGGGCACAAACTAGAGAAACTCCATCCAAAATGATGGAGCTTGGGAAGCAATGCAACACCTGTGTGGACAGTTTGTAACATGCAGTGGGATTTGGCTCTGTGATAGGAAATGGGGAGGGGTGGAGGAGAGGGAGGCAAGGCATCCTTCATGCAGGAGTAAAAGGACCCAGTAAAGTGAAATTTGTGTTCACACCTCTTAATGTTTCTGTGAAAATAATATAGGCTGAACTCTATTTGTAGTACTGGCTATATTTAATTCAAATAGATTTATAGGGCAGGGACATTCTTTCTTTCCTCATTAGAACTGGTCATGGACAAATCCACGTCCTGCATGTGACAGAAATGAGAATAATAACAACAGTAATAATTACTTGCTAGCATGAAGATAGAGGAATATGGGATTCACAACTCTTTGAGCCTCCATCTGCTTTCCAAAAGAGGTAAAGCAACAATTCCTACTGAAGCATCTGAGCAAAAGCAGTCATTGTGTTGATCAAAGAAATAGAAAATACTTTGTTGAGGGATGTACTTTATAAGATGTTTGCCTGGTGAACAGCACTGTGAGATGCAGTATTCATCCAAGAGCCATCAGCAGCCTGAAGGATGCCTCAGTATGTGCTGCACACGCTCAGCATTATCTAAATAATCTGAATGTCCTGATCCATTGATTTGTGCATTATGCTCATAAAGACATTACATTTGAACTTGATATGAAATAAAAAGCTTTGGTCAGTCAATACCCTTCAAGAAAGCCCTTCAAAGAATTTATAAAGGGGTCGCTGACCCATACACTGAGATGGGGCCTCTGTTGCCCAGGGAGAGACCTCTCGGCACTTGGTCTGTGAACCTGCCCTCTGCCTCTCTCCCAGAGCACCAAGAAAAGCAATAACTTATTACAAGTCAGTGTTTCCAATCGTGCATACGAGGAAAAACATCAAAACAATGCAGCTGAAAATAATCCTCTTTAGAGAAGAGATCGTTTTATTGTTTCTTTTACCAGGTGTACAGTACTCAATATTTAAAGCGATTGCTCTGCTCTTCTCCTGCCTCGTGTGCTTCCAAAGTGAGGAGCCCATTCTGGTGCCACGTTTCTCAGGAATTTATTTTCCTTCAAAAATGAAAATAGGATTGAAATATCCATATCTGAACTGGAGACAGATGATGGCAAACAGTTCACTTGGTCTTTGCAAACCATTCCCTTGGTTGCCTTTGTCCTGTGGAGGTTTTGGGGGTATTACACCTGGCTTGTGAGATCCCCCTTAGCAGGTGCAACCCCAAACTTGATTAGAAACACTTCTGGTCCTGCCAAGGCTGGCACAGAAGCCCCACATTTCAGGATTCAAAAGACATCACTCAGACTTTTTTTTCCAAATATTCCATTTGTGGGATTGCATCGCATCAAACTAACTGAAAGCTTGATCCAGCTCTGGGCTTCACGGCAGCATCATCCCAGGGACATAAGACTGCTGTGCTCTTTCCTTCAATCACGTGGCCCTGTCCCACTCACCAGCATGCATGCCCAAAATCTGGGGCACCACTGAGACAAAGGAGTTGGTTTGTAATCAGAATTTCCTTCGTGAAGATGGTGATTTATAGACATTTCGAAAAGCAGAAGTACTCTATGCCATTATTTAAAGGGCAAGACTTCTCAGAGTTATTTATAAATACCAATACAGCAGGAACAGTTTCTAACTTCTGGCAGAAAGACACTATTGCTATTCATCACAGAATTCAGGAGGAAAATCACTGCTCTGTCGGAAGCAGCAGCAAAAGGATGGGATTCTGCTGCAGCATCTCATCTCAAAGCAAGTGGTGTTTTCGCCTTGTGAAATCAAACTGCAAAATGTAGAATAAGTAGATAAAAACAGTCAATCGTCCCCAAACCATTTTTTTTCTTTTCCTGGTCAAATCATGCAAAAAAAAAAAACAAACCAAGAACCAACCCTAAAACTCACAATGGAGCAACTTCCATTTTAGATCAGTTTCTCCTCCTCTCGCATGGTCTATTTATTTTTATTGGTTTGTTTCTCATTAAATCCTTCAATTACTCTGCAGTGTAAAATGGTGAAATTATTGGCATGTGCCACTTTCATCATGTATTTGAGTTTGCTTATTACACTTGCAGAAAATGCTTGAATGGTATTAGGCTCTGCTGTGGATTGAGACAGAGTTAATAAATATTATTTGGTGTTTTTTCCCTGAGAAGCACTGCTTTTCTTGATTGTTTTTTACAGTTGGATTGGGAATATTGATTTATTCACCACTGTTACAATAATTGTATACAAGGAACAAAAAATGCAGAGGTAACATTTCATCAGCTCAAACAGATTAATTAGTTGTAGTAGATTAGGCACAGTGTTACACAGAAAGATTTGCATTTAGAGGGAAAAAAAAAGTTTTTTTTTAATCTTAAAAAAGGCAAGAGAATTTAATAGAGATGTGATACACTGAGCTGCTTGGCTTATTATTCAATCAGTATTTCCAAATGAGTATTAAAGGGCAACTTTAAATATTAACTCTCCCTTCTAAAAGAAAAATACGGTGTAATTGTTGAATGCATGGTATGGGGAAATCCCTCCCTACTGTACTTGCATATAAGAAGTGAATTTAGTTTCACATCCTAAATTAAAAATTGTGCCAACATGTTGAGGCAGTGCATTACAGAAGCAAAGGCATGCAAACCAAACAGCTGAATTTGCCATCATTCGTTCTGGCAGCATGGGAGCAAAGACTATTTTTTTTCTCTTTGTGCACAGAACGAAGGAGAGGTAAATACCACCATCTTTTGTGCAAGGTTAGCTTGGCCGTGGGACTGAAAATTATTCATTAAAGGTTATGAGGCATTAACAAGAGTTTTAAAGTGTCCTGGTTGTTCCCTATTCGACCCCTTCCTGCGGGGAATTGAAATTTCCTGGTTCTCTGGGCCACTGACACCACGAGGGTAATTAAGCAGTTTCCCCCAAGGTTTTAAGTTTTAACATCTTTCAGTTTTAAAATCAAGAAGAAAAACATTTTTGTAATCATTCTCACATTCGATAGAATTCTATAGCGAGCTGCATGCCGGGCCTTGCCTGCCATGCTGATTTTCTGTTTAAACCATCTGTTAAATCATCCTGGCTTGCAACATATTAGACGTTATAAATGCCCCTAATTTTTCAAAGCGGTGCACAAGGATTCAGCTGCTTGACTTCCAGTTTATACCGCGCTATCCCACCCCAGCCACTGAGAGACATTAAACACACAGAGCCCGTTTCACAGCTCGCCTAATACCGCTTTTTTCGTCAGCCTGGCAATGCGGAGCAACTTTCAATCTGGCTTAAAGGGCCACTGGAGGCATCTGCTGTTGTCACAGCATTCTTGAGCAGCACCACGCTGCCCCAGCCCCCCTGCCCCCTCCGAGCAGCACTGGTGCCCACACAGCCCCCAGCTCCTTGTCCTTATGCCCAGCATCCCCACCATCTTACTGTGACGCTTCTCTCTGGGGAGCAGAGCAGTGAGTGCCAGCTCTTGTCTTTTGGGAGCACCCTGGGGTACGATCGTCCCGCTCCAGGAGGAGAACCAAAATGTGTGAAATTGTGCTTGCAGCCGGTGCCTGGTGGGGGGCCTGATGTGGCCCCCGGGACCGATGATGGGGTCGGTGAGAGCCATCCTGTGGGGCTGTGCATCCTTGGTGCAGGGAGGATGCTCGGGCAGCACGCATCCACTGCCAACAGAGCAGGAACACTTCCTGCTCCCATTACATTTCTCTTCCAGCTCCTGGAGGCTGTTTTTTTGTTGTTTTTTTTTTCCCCTGATAAATGTATGTATCAAGTGAATGACAACTTCAAGATTGGTGGCCAATCCCACCTGGATGCTGTGGGATCCGTGCTTCCTACCTGGCAGCACAGCTCCCAAAAGCTGCTTGTGTGGCTTCATCTTGAGATGTGGCGCAGCTCTGGATCACAAATTAAAGGCCTTGTCAATATGGGAGACATTAAAAAAAAAAAAAAAGTAAAAGAAGGTCGAGGAAGGTGAAGCTTGAGACATAAAAACGCTGGCAGTGTTCCTCTTCATCCACTCCGCAGCAAGTGCAGATTGCAGAATGGAAATCTGGGCATCTCCTTCTGCCTGCTGGCAATGGCTGTGCTGTAGCAAACAAGGCAAGTGGTGTTTGTGAGGAATTCGAAAGATGTCCTGACTGTGGCCCAGGTATTTAAATGAATGAACTTTTATGGCTATCAAGATGCCAGTCTGGCTAGTGAATGATGAAATGTGGTTGTGTTTGCTCCAGCCCCTGCTGCAGGAACTGACAATGTTTCTCCCTGTTTTGTAGCCTTACATATTGGGCCCTGGACTCATAGGCACTTTGTGGATGGGGCCAAGAAGGAGTTCTGGGAAGCTCTGCAGCAGAGGAAATGAGTAATAATGATTTCCTCCTCTTTCATGTGATGGATTTGCAGATTTTTGCTTAAAGTTTGTTTACACCTTCCTGCTGTATTTATCCTCCAGAAATCTCTTTCTACTAGACAAGGAACAAAATATTCCAGCTGCTATGAAAGTTAATCATTACAGTGATCTAACTGCAGAGATCAATAACGTCTCTGCAGGATCCTTCTAAGGCTTCTATGACATCTACTGTTTCATTAAAATCATATTAAAAAGCTCTGTTTAGATTTTTATGAAGCAATGTTTATAAAACATTTATTAATCTGAATAATTCGTGATGGAATAATTGCATAATTATGAAGAGGTTAAGATATGCTTACAAATATTTAGACAGATGCTGATAATATCACATTATAGTAGCTAGGAAGTGATGCCTACTTCAGAAGACAGATACAGCCACGTTAATGTCAGAAAGGCTTCTAGTTTTTCATATTCATATATTTAATTATACTAACACAATATTTACATTTTTAAGGAAAAGAGCAGCAATCTTGAGTTTGGGAGGAGCACTCACTGGGGCTTTTTCCCTATCTGACCTGCACTGGGATCCCCTGGGCTCCTCAGAGCATTTGGAAACACAGCTGAAGACAAAAGACAAAACACTGGGGAGCAAGTTTCCTTAATTCACAGTAATTTCTGCACATCTGTATCATATTTCCTTATCATAAATGTGAAGTCATCAAAACTCTTTTTCTGGTGAGAAGCACAGTGGAATGCTCTTCCCATGTAGTGCCAGTGCTGAGCACTCTCCTGCATTTCTGATGCCTGGGCTTTGGGCACAAGGGATTTCACCCCTGGCACTCCATCCCCTGCAAAGGCCCTGAGATTGTGATGTCAGACCTGCAGGTCCTGTGCTCCATGCAGGTCACAGCAACTTCCAGCAACATCACAGCAGCTTGCTAGGCAGGCAGAACTACTGCCAACACAATGGCCAGAGACCCTCATGCTTATGATAGCAATAGCCAGGCACTGATGTTCTGGCTGTCCAAATGGACACAGCAGTTTGAAGGCTGAGATCCAGGAAATACAGTTAGAAAATGTTCTTATGTAGGGAATTACACTGGGTGTAATTACAGTGGTGGTATTTTGAATTGCCGTTGTTTTCTGTAACAAGGAACAATTTCTGCACATCTCAGGTCTGGTAGTGTTTGCCTTTTCAGATTAGCTGCTGCACACTGGGGTGGTAGGTTGACCCAAGAGAAATTTGCTTCATTAGAATATTTTCTGATTAAAAGAAGCCTTAATGAAAGATTGGTGGATGGGAACTTCTGAATCACAGCCTGAACCTCTGATTGACCACCTGAGGCAAGCAATGAGTCAGCCCTGGGAGCACAGGTGAAGACAATTCACCTGTGCTAGTAGAAGGGTTGGAGCCAAGCTCCACCTCTCCTAGACCCCATTTAAGATCTGACTAGCAGTGGGGAAGGGTCCCTTTTGGAGATCACTCCTCTTGGAGTCTTTTCAGGGAACCTAGGATACAGGTAAGCTTTCCATTCATTCTTTTTTGGTATGATAGCCTGTTTAGATTAACTTTCCTGCACGTTTCTTAATTATAGCTTCTGTATGTTCATTGACTATACAATTGGGATGAGGAAAGATAAACGTGCTCAAAAAAAACAGGGAGAGCCAAATCCTGCAGCCAAGAACTGGCTTTTTCTGAGACAAAACATCTGGCAGACAAACTTTTCTGCTGCACCATGATAGTGGCACATGGTGCTGCTGGCAAATAGTTAAAATAGAAATATTACCAGGAACAAAAGAGGCCATGGCTCTGCAGTACTTGGAGAGCAGATTTGCTTCAGAAATCAATGATTTTTATCTAATCACTTTTCAAACAAGAAAATACAGTTTTGATTAAGCTTTCTGCATGGACACAAGACTCCAGCTGCTTTTTCAAGCCAATCAAGTATTACACTTAAGATACAGGAAGATATTGCATTTCATTTCTACGTCTTCCTTGTTTGTGACATAGCTATAAAATTTCTGCTTTTTCAGCCTTTGGATCTCAGCGCACCTGTGAAGGTGTTTACTCAGCTATGAACACAATTATGACAAGCAATAACAGTTGTCTTTCAAATAAACATCTGGAAAACCAGAGGTAACGTCAACTCAGACAGTGGCAGAATTTGGAAAGGCTGTTAATGGTAAAAACATAATTTCTACTTTTTTCCCCATGCAAAAAAATTAAAGATTTTTAAGCAATTGAAATACAGTTCCAATGAGTTAAATGGAAATACTCTTCATTGTCATTTATTAATACTGTTTCCTGCCTGTCAATCCACTTGGTTCTGATATTCGTGTGTAAGGCTCAGTTATAACAAGGTTCAACATTTGCTGAATATTCATAGAATATTGGATTTTAGGTACCTTAATAGCATGTCGGCAGATGCTTGGCCATAATTTTCTATCTGGAAGAGGGTAGATTTAGACTAGAAGTTCGGAAGAAACTCTTTACTGTGAGGGCGGTGAGACACTGGCACGTGTTGCCCAGATGTTGTAGGTTCCCATCCTTGGAAGTGTTCAAGACGTGGCTGGATGGGGCTGTGAGCAACCTGGTCTGGTGGGAGGTGGCCCAGCCTATAGCAGGGGGTTGGAACTGGGTGATCTTAAAGGTCCCTTCCAACCCCAACTAATCTATGATTCATTCTATGATTCTCTAATTCTCATGCCAGCTGGCCTACCGTGGGTCCGCTGTCCTGGAGAGAGCTAGAAATGGCACTCTGTTTTCTCCCTTGGGAAGAGCTGCCTGTCCACCACATTCTGGCTTCACCACCTCAAGGAAAGCCAACTAGTGAATGTGAGCACCAGAGGTGAGCTTGGAGTGGTGCCAGAAGCCTGCCTCATGGGTCACTGCATCCGGATCATTTCCTCTGGCTGGGGAAAAAAGGAAAAGATCAAACCTTGATGGCACGAGGCAGATGTTTGCTTCTAAAATGCTGGAGCCAGGGTCCCCATCCCTGGTGACTTTCAAGGCCAGGCTGGCCGAGGCTCTGGGCAACATGATCTAGCTGTGGTGTTCATGTTCACTGCTGGGGAGCTGGGCTAGCTGACATTCAAAGGTCCCTTCCAACTCTAAGTATTCTATGATAGCTCTGTAAGTATCTGTAATATTTCTGGCTCAGTCAGGGGTGTGGGCAGGTTGGCAATGACACCAACACTCAGGGCACATGGCAGTGAGCCTCGAGCATAGGATGTCATGGCTGAATTCCCTGGAATCATGTAGAAAAAGAAGAGAAAATCACAACATTTCCAAAGAATTAGAAACAGAAGAGGAATGGACAGCGGTTTGCAAAGCAACCATGAAGAGGATTTTAAAATACAGTCAGGAGTTTTGCCCAGCAGTGCTGGATAAAACTGTAAGTTCAGCAGAACAGAGCAAAGCTGATATGGAATAGTTTTAAATGTCTTTTCCCTCATAACTAGATTATTCAGTACAATGTCATTTGCTGCCACTGACATTTTCTTTAAAGTCATAAAGGCCTACATAGTAATAAAAGGGCTCAGAATAAAATTAGGAATATCATGTATAAATTATCTTTAACCTTAGCTTCATTTGGACTGTGACTTTTTAGACCTGATCAATTTTCATGAAACTATCCACATAAAACTGTGAAAAAATATTTGATCCTTGGCTCTCATAAAGCTCCTGTAACAAGCCCAGCACTTTCTTGATACTTAGTAGTGCTGTTGGTGTCTGCCTCTTTGGGAAATCCTGTGAAGCCAGGCACAACATCTGAGACTTAATGCAATTTTTTGGAGCATTGCTGTGGAAAACTCTTACCTGGAGTAGTCTGTTTTGCCCTGTTGTTGTGTAATGCACGTTGACCAAATTTCCTGCTTAGTTTGGGGGGGAAAAAAAAAAGACAATTTCAGGTGTGTTTTTCTGCTGCCCATTTCAGACACACAGAGTGTTGATGAGACTTTTCAGTTTAACTTCATAGTAACTCCCCTTTGACTGTATTGGACTTGTGGTAAAAAAGGGCAGTTCCTAATAGGCCTTCCAAATGGAGATGAATTGACTCATGCGATCTCCCTGATATTTTTACCAAAAAGTTTGTATCTGCATTGTGTGGCTCTATAGCCTCTAAAGACCTTTCCTAATTGATAACACGTTTTGCAGAAGCACTTGGAGAAGAGGAAGAGGCAGCTTTGAACCATAGAGTGGTATTTGCTCTCTGCCTAATGGGAAATTAATGGCCAAAAATCAGTGCTCAGTGGTAGTGGATAAGGAAGTGTGGTCCTTATGAATGCCATTTTGGTTCAACTAAACATGTCAGTTGGAGGCAGAATGAGAAGTGCTGGGTGTCTCCTTGATGTTCTTGTATTTACTAGGTAGGTAAAAGGCTCAATACAGGATTATTCAGGGAGAATAGTCACTGGCAGATGATGCTTCTTATAACATAGAAGAAGCTAACTACATTAGAGATATGACAGAGTGGTCACTGGTGTGGGGGTGTTGAGTGTGGTCAGCCATCTGGGAACACCTGGGGAGATTTGGAGGAGGTTCATGGTGGCTGTAGGTAGTGGGGATACCATGACCTTTTGTTTGGCTGGGATGCAGGGGAGAGGTGTTGAGCTGCTATCTGTCCAAAACTGCTGAGGTTCCTTGTGCTTTTGGGTACTTCCAGCCTGGGTGGGCACAAGCTGGATCGTGATGGAAGCAGAGTTTCTCAAAGCAAAGTTACTTTGAGCTCTGTGCCTAAAAGAGCATTTAAGTAAAAATTCTTTTTCTGAAGGAAGTTCTAAATGTCCTCCTGAGCTCTAGTCCTTGCTGCCACCTGAGTACAGCTTGCTGTGTTTTGTTCAACCTTATAATAAGAATTAATTAAAAGCTGGGTGGCAATGTGTCTAGGTCAACCTTTTCTCACGTGACATGTTATGTAGTAATAGAAATTCCAGTGAACTGTGTATTTGGGGAGTCAGAGATCAGCATAAAAGCCAAGTGCTAAGCACTGTTTGTTTTCTCCAGACAAGACTTCCGACAGGTGGGTGGGAAGGCACACAGAGGGAGAAAATCTCATGCATTTGTAGGTAAGCAATAGGTTTGCACAGAGAAAAGCTACTCTGCCAGGATGGCTCTATCTTCCTATGGGCTGAAGCAAGCTTATTCTGTCATAGGATTAAGCTCAGTCTGAAGGTGTGGCTTTCCCTTATAGCTTGGATTCCCATAAACCGTAGATATTTCTGCACAGCACTCCCTGAAGGTAGATTGGATGAGTGCATCAAGATGAAGTGTATGAACAAAGGTTTACATTGCTGATAGCCTCAAACTATAAGTTCTGCTGCATATTAATGGCATATTTATGGCACAATAACTTAGTGAATGAGTCATTTATCTAATAAAATCTTAATTACTGGTTACTAGGTATATTTGTTCGCAAATTGCTATGAAAGTTACAATGGGAATTTCATCCTCTGGCATATTTTCAAGGAAAAGTTCTCCACCCCTCTTTTTAATGAGATCTTTTCCATGAAAGAGGATTCAAAAATTAAGCAAAGTTGTGTCTGTTCTGTTTTACGCTGCTTCGTGTGAGTTTGTACAGCAGCAAGCCATGTTCAAGCTGCTCAAACGCAGTGTGAGAACCTCTGACAGATAAAAGTCCTCCCAGAGGAGCTGATCATTTAAAAACAACTTTGGGAATCTCATAAGAAACTTTTAAGAGATAGTTTACAGTCCCTAATTGCTTTTTTTTTTTTTCTTCTATGTGATGGCCTTGGATAAAAGGGGATTAGGCACCTAACTTCCTAAAGGGCTTTACAGGATCTACTGCAGTTTTATGGTACAGGGAGGTCAGAATTAATGGCTTGGGTCCCAAGGGCTACACACCCTTTTCTTGCTGGAAATCCTGCTTATGAAGGTGTTTCTGGGACAGTGATTTGGAGAAAGGCAGGAGGTGTGATGGGGATGTGAGTAGGAGCTGCAGCTTTGTATAAGTCGGGACAGCTCTTCCCTATCATGATGCTGCTCTGACTCTGACGTGCCATGGGATTGGGGGTTCAGTCTGCATTTCTCAGCAACCCCTTTATGTTTCCCAGCTGAAAATGAGCCATTGACCATGGGAAATCTTACAGTTCTAAGGGAATGCATCATGAAAAATCACAAGCATCTCTAAACGTGGCAATGCAAATGCATGTTTTTAAGGAAGGCCTACACTGAAGTAGCAGAACTATTGCAGCAAAATGAAACTTTTCATGCTTTACAGTATTGGTCCAGCAGCATTACAACCTCACCCTCTCCAGATTTTAAGTTCCTAATTTTCATTAAATGTTGGTGCAATTTTAGATTTCTGTAAGACATGGGTTGGCAGTTGCTAACCATTACAGCCAAGGTACTTTATGCATTTTGCAGTCACATTTACAGAGATTTAACTTACAGAATGTTCACCACTTAAACAATCTCCCTGGCTGTGTATTAAGAGGTTTCAGTCCAGTGAAATATTGCCTTGGCAAGCCTAATGCCTTCTATTATCACCCTCCTTACTGCTGGCATTGTGTTGCTCAAAGTAGAACGGCAGGAGTAGACGAAGCTGTTTCCAGCAATGGATCAGTTGTGGTTTATTGGTTGATTTTGGTGCTGGTGTCAGCTTGAACAAATGCACTGCATCTCTTGATGGGCAAGGTCCCATGAAAGTACAGAAAGTGCTTATCTGTGGTAGTTTGGGCATAGTGCCATGCAGTATCACAAGCCAAGCACTATCCTGCTCAGTGCATCTGAGCCCTGGCTGCTCTCAGGTGGGGCAGTGGCTCTTGTGTGTGCTCTGCAAATAAGAGCTGGGTGCAGGACATGTCTTGGGCTGTGGCAGTGGTGCACTTTGCAAACCCTTCCTAGCAGCAAGAACTGGGTAGGCGAAGAAAAAAAATGGGTATCTGGGGGCAGTGCAAATTATACACAAATCCATGAGCACGGCCAGCAAAGCTTATGATGTTCAAAAGGGATGAGCCTGTTGAATTTCATAAACTCTGTTCAGAGTAAATTTTTTATATATGCACATACAGATAGGGCATATAGAATTTTGGGGATGGAAAAGAGCTGTTCTCGAGCCAAGGAGGTTATTTTTATTTGGTCTTGTTCCTTGGATATTAAGAGAAGAGCTGTGCTCTGAGAAAATGCACATTTTGAGCAGATCTCCCCACACATCTCGCATTCTGGGTGTCTGCACCCCGCCTGTTGTATACCAGATGTACTGTTGTGGTTGTTTTTAATATTTTATTTTTTTTAGCCTTAATGCAAAACAACAACAACCCACCAAACTATGCAGAAGCCTGAGCCTCTGCATTTTCTTCTAGTACAGACAGAGCCTCAGAAATTAGTGTCCTCACTAGGCTTCAGATACAGTGGAGGGTAAAAGATTTCAAAGGCAGCTTTAATGAAAGAGAAATACTGAAAGAAAGAACACAGAGAGCAGTGACACTATAGTTCTGCTAAATTTTACATTTAAACTGAGGGGCTAATCATAATTTATTCCGTCAAAGAAATGACCTATAAGTAAAGAAGACAAAATAGGACTTGATGATTAAAGACTTGAAGAAACGTTCTCTATAGTTATGTCAGTACTGCGTGTCACTGTATACGTAATCTAAAGCAGTGTTTGAAATTTCTCCTAATTATATTTGGAGCCCGGACCATAGCATCCTTGGGGAACTGCATGGTGTGCTGCAGTGATGCGGTGGTGTCCCTCCACTGCCACTTCTGTCAGCACATCTGAGTCAGAACGCTTTCCTTTTAAATGCTTTCAGATGTGGGGGGTGATGAGGGGTGTGCTGGGCTGCAGAGAAGCTGGGTTCCTGCACAGGTGCATGGAGATGGCTGGTGCAGGGGTGGGAGGTGGCTGTCAGCAGGTGTTTCTTTTGCATTGCTCCAGAAGCTGCAGCTTGAAAGAGCATGAGGTGGGAGTTTTATTTCTGTGTTTACTGATAAATTCCTGTGCTGGTCCCAAGGTGATTTTAAAAAAAAAAAAAAAAAAAAAAAAAAAAACTATTTATTAAAAGCACTGTGATTTGATGCAAATACAGGTAAACCAGTATGTATTTCATTGAATGGCGATGATAGCAACAAACAGCATCCTGGTAGTGCAGCTAGAATCATAGGATGGCCTGGGTTGAAAAGGACCACAGTGCTCATCAGTTCCAACCCCCTGCTGTGTGCAGGTCACCAACCAGCAGCCCAGGCTGCCCAGAGCCACATCCAGCCTGGCCTTGAATGCCTGCAGGGATGGGGCATCCACAGCCTCCTTGGGCAACCTGTGCCAGTGCCTCACCACCCTCTGGATGAAAAACTTCCTAATATCTAACCGAAGCTTCCTCCTGTGATGCTGGGTATTTCCAGGTGTATGGGAACTGCTGAGTCACGGCCTGAACCTCTGATTAATCACCTGAGGGGAGCCATGAGTCAGCCAGAGGAGCACAGGTGAAGGCAATTCACCTGTGCTGCCGGAAGGGGTGGAGCCAGGCTCCACCCCTCCTGGACCTATTTAAGAGCTGGCTACCAGAGGGGAAGGATCTCTTCTGGAGATCCTCCTCTTTTGGTATCTTCTAGTGAGCTCAACCCAAGGGTAAGCTCTTCTACTTATTCTCTTTTGTGATCCTTGTTTGCTTTGCCTTACTCTTTTGATTATATTGCAATTATAACATCTTGATATCTATTGATTATACACAATTGTATTGTGATTATAATATCTTGGGTATACACCAGGGCTTCCAGATATTGCAGGATATGCTGGCTAAGGACACACAAAGTAGAGAAAATCACATCTCTGATCCCCACCGCGGCTCCTTGTGCAGTGCTGAGTGAGTTTGCCACTGCCAATACCAGCACTTCATATCTCCAGTGCTAAGACAGAAAGAAGGTTGTGTCTATGGTGGAGAAATTTGGTGAGAGAGTGAAGACTTAAGCAAAGCTGAGTCTTAAATTAGTGCTTCTGTGAGAAGATGAAGGCTATCCTAGCTGAACAGAAAGAAACATTATTACATTAAGTGATTAAAATCACTTGAAGATGCTGCTCAGTGAGATTCTTTTGAATTCACTAAGACCAGATTAATTTTTTTCCCTGGTAATTGAAAGAGAAGTGTAGGCTATTTTGCTTTTTCCTCAAGTGAAACTGGTAAAAAGAATCTTTTTAGTAAGCAGATGTTTTTGCAGGATTGGTTAATAACTTCTATATTTGCTTTATTATCTTTGTATAGGGGATAATATGAAAAATAAATATATTGTGTTTGTGTGACCATTTTGAGGACTAAAATAAGTGAGGAATAATAGTGGAAAATAACCCACAAAGATTGGAAGTAATAGAATATTTTCTTTTTCAGAGATTCATTTTACTAGGTTTTTGATAGGAGTCAGTGGGACTCCTGGATGCCTTGCACTGAGGAAGTCTCCTGCACAGAGTTTAAAACACCATATTTATTTTGCATCCTCCTGTACATTCATCTGCTTTATACATGGAGTTAAGCCTTGGCAATGGCTCTGATGGTGGTTGCCTCATGCTCTCTGGCTCCACCTCTGTCCCTTCCTTGGACTCAGGCCGCCTCTGAGTGATGCTATGGATAGTGAACGTTAGTATCTCATGATACTAGATAGAAGCATATGTTCCATGCTTGTCAGGAAGGTCCTGGTGCAATGTCTGAATCCATCAGCCTTTCCACTTTGCTCTTCAATCCAAAGAGCTGCAAGGCAAAAATAATTCTTACAAGCTGAGATTTTTTTTTTTTTCCCCTTTTGAGTCCTCACTGAGGGCTGTGCATGTGTGAGGGCATAGCACCCAGGTGTTTGCTTCCCACTCTGGGGTTGCCTAGGTTTCTATCAGGCACTAAAACCCCCAAGCAAAATCCTATTTTGAAGTAGTGTTTTGCACGGAGTCCTGGAGATGTTTCCAGGAGGACCAGACTTCTCTTGATGATAAACTTAACTTTGGTTTGCTCTGCAGACACTGAATTTACTTTGAGTTTTGTCTTATGTTTTCTTTCTCTTTTCATTTTTTCCATAAATTGCCATTTACCCTTCCAAACTCCAAATCTCACAGACCTCAAATGCTATCTGCACCTCTGTTTTACATCTCGCTTTTGAGAAATGTAACTGGCAGGTGTTCCAAAGAGAATCTAATTGTTCGATGCCAGTGGTTTCCCTGTGTTTATTGGTACCAAATTTTCACCAGATCCATTCCTGCAGTCTCAAAACTGAAGTCAACGCTTAAGTCTGATCACTCAAATGAAGTAATCACTTTAATTTTTGCCATACATAATACATAAAAAATGTGGCATAAATTTACATATCAAGAAGAATCTTGATTGCAAGAAGAGGTACCCATCCCCTTGTTATCTTGAGATTGTTGCTGCTACAAAACCATGGGAGGTGCGTATGCAGAAGTTATGGTTGCCGAGCAACTATAACAGCACAATTTAATGCCGAAGAATTGCAGATTTAAGAAAAAAAAATAGGAGAGAGCACTGGCAACATCAACAATCATGGTGTTATTGCTCTTCCCCAGTAAGAGAATTATATCCTGTAATGAAAATTATTCAATATAAGGTCTGTGATATTGTATTAATTTTCTAAAATGTATTTGACTTGAATTTACTCTGTTTCTCAATACTCCCCAGGATCATTATAATATCATCACTGGAAGCCAACTATTTGAGCATTATAAAAAGATTTTGCAAAGAGGATGGAGAGCATTAAGGATTGCATGTTATCTTCCATTTATATTGTTTCCAGATTTGAAAAGAAGGAAATCCAGTTTATGTTATGGGAGCTGACTCTCCAGTAGAGGAATATAGAGCCTTGCTTTCTTGTTGGGCATTAAGGGGGGGACATGGTTTTGGCAGATGGCCCTAAAACAAAGGACACAGCAATTTTGGATAGGGGACTTGTGCTCTCAATCTGTTGGTGCTCGTGTGCCTAGAGGAAGGAGAAGTCTGGGCCGGCAGTGAGGCTATGCTTTGCAATTGAGGTTAACCTTCCTGGGATGGTGTGACCTGGGGCTGCTTGTGGGGTTTTTTCTTGGTTTTTATTTCACTTTAATTTCTTTGAGGATTAAACATTTAAAAATTGAATGAGGTGAAATCAGATTATGTATTTAGTCTGTACAGCAGTGGAAATGGAAACTTAAAAAATTAAGGCTTCAGCCTCTGAGAGCCCTTCCATGGGAATTATTTGAGGAGGTTTGATTGAATCTATAAACCTTGAGCAAAATCCACGTTTTCCTGGGAGGCAGCACATGGTCTGTGGTTGGTGGATTGAGATGATCCCTTGGGGAGGGCTCTTCAGGGACCCACAGCCAGGTGCACGGTGGGTGACACAGGGATACCTCAAGGTAGAAGGGCATGTTGACTTGCCCAAATAGCCACTGGAGGAAGACAGTGGGGGAGTCTTCCCCGAAGGTGAAGTGTGACAGTTGTGAACTGGTGATGGGAGGATGCTCACTCAGAGATTTACCTGTAACAGAGAGCTTTCCCTTCAGGGTACAGAGTAGCTCCAGAATGGTGCTACCCCCTTCTGGAGCCCTCCTGAAAAGACACTTCAAAGCCAAAATTTAAACTAGATGGAGAAGAACAGGAGGCAGGATCTGGACTTGTTCCTTATGGGCCTCTTCCTCAAGATATTCTACAATTCTGTCTTCACATGAATTGCAGAATATATTTTTTCTCAGCTAAAACGCTGCGTATCAGAAGTTATTTAAATAATATTCTTTGAGGTTACTTGAATAAACCAAACCTGTACAGGATATTGCAAAGCTCACACTTTCTTTTGCTCCTGACTGTATGAATATAGGTGTGCACTGAATATATTTATGAATGGTCACCAATGTTTCAAATAATTATTAATGCGGGTGTTAATTACTGTTGGCTAAATGTGAGGAGCTTTTGACATAAAACTCCATCTTGCTTATGCCAGCACCTTCCAGTATTCGGTGTTCACATGTGATTTGCTTAGATTATCACTAACAATGTGAAGCTTTCATACTATTATGAAACGTAATCATATATCCTCCCCTGCGCAACTGGAGAGGAGAATTCATCCTACAGAGTAAGGCTGGTGCCCTTTTTTGTAGCAATCTGGGACCTGCTGTTTAGCACACTTCACCTGTTGTCATGAAGCTGGACAGATGCCTTGGTGTTTTCTTAATTTACAGAATATTATTTTATCTAAGGGGATCTGAGTTGATTTTGCATGCATCTCAAACCATGGCAACCTCAAAGTTTGGCCAGTTCTTGTTTCAGCTTGAGTGCTAGCTCAAGTTTCTGCAGTTTGCCAAATTTGTCTCTGACATGAAAATATAAGCTTTAAAACATATGGAACTAGAGCACAGGGTTTCTACCTTGTTTTTATGAATTGGATATTATACCTCAGACAGAGAAATGAACTGGAGATCCTCTCCAGCACTATTTGTATAAGTCTATGATATCCACACTTGACAGAGGAAGAATATTTCTGTGCCAACAATGCAGTCTTGCTTATGGCCACGGGAATCTTTTTCCCTCCCCTGTTTTGTTATGTTACTGCCCAGGGCTTCTTCCAGAGGAGCTCAATGAAGAGGGCTGGTGGTCTCAGCCCCTGGCTATGGATCAGAAGCAGTTGTGAGAAGCAATGCCCAGGGCTGGATTTCTGAAGGAGCTGAGGAAACTTCGGGCCCTGCACTGTGTGTTCATTCTGTCTAGGGTGCTGGCCAGGCTTTCTTCCTATAGAAGTATCAGTTTTTGGATTAGTTGTGTGATCTTCCAAAAGAGAAAAAATCGAGACAAAAACTCATATAGAACTAACAATTGGTAAAATGGGCAATTAAAGATGATGGTAGCAGCATTAAGAGCACACCAAGAAAAAATTGACTTGAGCTGACTTGGTATTTCCTAATTGTGGGTGTGAATGCAAAATGTTTGAGTCATACTGATCCGCTGTGGTGAGTCCAAATCCCCACCTCTTGGATGGCTACTCTCAGATCTGCAAATATTTTTTTTACAGGGTGTCTTTACATCCCATTTTGGTCTTTGACTGCTAGATATTCACTTCTGGGAGTGGAAGGCTGCTTTTTTTTTTATTATTATTATTGCTTAACAATTTGGCTTCTCTGTTAGGGCCAATATAAGGGTTAATTAGGTAATTTTTATTTGGGTTGCAAATCCCCAATGCCTAATCCTAATTATTCAGAATTAACACCTACTATAAAAAGTCTATCCCATAACTTTTTCTTTCCTGGCTAGATCGCAAACACAGTTTGCAAGAAAAATATGTTTCTAATAATATACCATCATTTTCATATTTTAGTATAATAATTTAGTCCTAATTCACTCCGAAAATCTAATTTTCATAAATGAAGCATCATCTAAATATTTAATTGCAGAGAGCTGATATTTCAGAGCAGGTGTTTGAGGAGACAGTAGGTGTCCCTGACATGTTGCCAGCTGTGCTGCATTGCATGTGCAGAGTGGGGAGGTTTTGGCCATGGAATTGCTCCAAGCTGTGAAGGTACGTGGAGTATGCAGGAGCAGAAGAAGCCATGCACAGCACTGCATGTGACTTCATGGTCCTTTCTCAGCCAGGGTTGCCCTTCAGGTCATGGTTTGGGAAGACCCTATTTTGCATGATGAGATCGATGCGCAAAAAAAAATTAACTCGGAATCAGGTTCTTGAGGAGCATAACCTAATTGCTTGCACATGCTGAGTGGTTTGTTTCTACAGCAGCTTTTAGTTAATGTGAGGCAGTCATTTCTTCTTCTAGGCTTCTGGATTGTGCATACTTGTTTTCACTTCCCTGTAACTTCTTGAACACACTTGTTGAGACCTGAGACCGAGTGAGGCCCTCCAGCAATGATGATCAGCCTTTCGTTCCACCTGGGCAGGGAGGACTTTAGGAAGTATAGGACTTTAGGAAGTATTACTTTTCAGAAAGGGTGGTCAGGCACTGGAATGGATGCCCAGGGAGGTGGTGGAGTCACTGAGCCTGGGGGTGTTCAAGGAAAGGCTGGATGTTGTGTTGAGGGACATGGTTTAGTGGGAGCTACTGGGAATAGGTGAACGGTTGGACTGGATGATCTTGAAGGTCTTTTCCAACCTTGGTGATTCTATGATTCTATGACTGCACCAGGGGTTGGGCAGAGGCTCTGAGCCCCCATTGAGCCCCTCCTGCTCAATAATCCACATAGATTCTACACAGGTCTTCTACACAGTTTAAAGCCAGGCCATCTGTGGGAAGGCAATTAGACTAAAGCGTGTGAAATAATGCTTGGAAAGGTCATTTTCCATCTTAGGGAAAGGGCTCCTGACTTTGGGAAACGTTGTGGACCATCTAGTAAGGATGGTTCCTCTGGATAACGCATTGCATAGAAAGCAGTTGTTTGTCAATAGATACGATGAATAAAGTTTGGGGGGAAACTCATGGTTACAGCTCCCTGCTGACTAGAGCACAGATACAGGACCCAAGGCTTTGCTTCTACATAAGCACAATGTATGGAGAAAAACACAAGGGATGCCTGTTGTTGTGCTCCCCATTACAGCCCCCATTGTGCCATATACATCCCTCAAGATGGCCCTAGAGGCAGAGCAGCGTTGTCTGTAGTGCTTAGCTACCCTGAGATGTCTAGCAGTGTATGATGTCGAACTTCAAACCCTGAACTAGAGGGAATTATTCCGAGTTTGGGAGCAGCAAGAGGTTAATAAAAATTCTTTGAGGTTGGATATAATCCTGATATGCTATAAGATGTACTGGAGTTTTGGCTAACTTTTTTCACCTCTAAATTGTAATGGAAAAGAATTTTAAAAGTTGTTTGCCAGTGAGGTATGAAATTATGCTTTACTGAAGCCTACTTTTATAAATATCTATTTTTGCATTTCATGGTGAATAGGACTTGAGTTCTCACTTGTATTCTGTGTGGAGTGGGTAAAGTTAGTGTTGTTTTGGTTTTTTTGTTCCTCACTGCGACATACATTAATAAACACTTTAAAAAAAAAAAAAAAGGGGGTTTATTATGAAAAGAGCTTCAGTAATGAACAGATGAAATATCTGTACATTCTGCAGGAAGGATTTGGGTTAGTTTCTAACATCCACAGCTGATTTTTTTTTTTTTTTTTCCCCTCACTTGTCCTTTAACACCTTGTCCCTGCTGTGCTGCCCGGCTGCAGGCTGGATTGGAACTGTGCCCTGGGGACTGCTTCAGGAGGGTGTGAGGTCTTGGTGCCAAAAATTCAGAAGGGAACCTGCATCTTCTCCACTTATCCCCAGTGTCTGGGTCCTCTGGCTTCAGTAAGCATGGGAGAGCCCTCGTATCCCCCTGTAGAATCTTGGCAGGAGTTGCTTGGCTGCCCAGCTCTTTGCATGCAGCAGAAGAGACTTCTGGGGCTAACTTCTATTTTGGGTAAGCTCCAGCGGTTGCATGGTTTGCACCAGACTCCTGAAATTTGGCAGGGAGAAAGGCTTTGGGCTGGAGAAATGCCTTTTCTGGCACGAAAGGCCCTTCAGGTTTAACTGAGCTATAAGCTGTCTTTAAAAAGCATCATTTTCCTCCACTCACTTCCAATTAACAGGTGATTTTTAGGTAGAATGCTGAAGAGGGTGACCTCTGCTGCATGGGAAAGGAGGTTGGTAAGTGCTGGGGATGAGCGTGGTTCCAGACAGGGCCACATCACCCAAAGCCCATTGTTAACCCTACCCCAAAAATGTCAAACCCCCAGGTGCTGGCTTGGGGTCGATTTCTACCTCCTGCAAAGAAAAGAAGGTAAGTGTGAGAGCAAACAGAGAAACGCCCTGAGCAAGACCTGGCTCTAGAAATTAATTTTTCAGATAGCTGTGCAGAAGGTGGCTTATTCTATATTTCCTTAGAAACTAAATAAAACAGGAAATGACATAAAAATTATGTTAAAAGGAAGCTATTTAGTTTGTATAGGCAAGGTCTGTATGGTAAGGAATGCCAGATTTACAGTTACACATGTCTGCAACCTTATTTCTGCTCCCATGAGCACATGCATTACGATACAATCTTTAACTACATAATCACGTAATATTTTCCCATTGCCTCTCTTTTAATATTAGGAGTTGGATACATAAGTGGGAAGAATCAGGATTGCATGGGCAATTGTAAAAATGGCATTTCTTAACTTTCAAGTACTTGGCTTTGCAACTTAAATAACTTTCTTCAGATGTAATTTTTTTTTCATATGTAATTATATATATCCAGTGTTGAACACCAGAAAGCAGTGGGGATTACTGGCAAGCTTTTGAAAACTGCTTAATTTCCTTCTAGCAATGAACAGGAGACATCACTTCTTTTTTATTCTGTAGATTTCCCAATGAATTCCTCCATACTTTTTTAATAGATACAGCTCTGAATAGATGACTGAAAAAACTGGGTCAGGAAATATTGTAAATAATTATTCTTGCATATTTTTAGTCATTAAATACACAGGCACAGTAACACATTGTTGGAGCAGTGTGTAAGTTTAATGCTGAAGAAATCAGTCTTTAATGAACATATGCTGACTTGGCCTCACAATCTTGCTTCATCTCCCCTATTAGCTTCCTATGCACCCAGGAAACCTTTGGCTCGTTGCCTAAATAATAGAAGAATAATTAGACTGGTAATTGAAGGATGCCAAGTCAAACTTCTAAGGAATTTATCTTTAACAACCACTCTGCAGCACAGTTCCTATGCTGCCTTGCATGGTTCTTCTTTAAGGATCACTTTGCAAACATCCAGTTCATGTTTGCAAGAAAAATTAGTTAGCCATGCAGACACCAAAATGCACTCAATTACTATGAATTGTAAAGTAGAAATAAGCATCTTTCTTTCAAAAAGCCTTCAAGAGTGAGCTCAGTCTGCTATAAGGTAACTCACCTCCTTTTGTTCTCATCCAATACCTGTGGGGCAGCCTTAATGGACTTCCTTGGGTGAAACTAGGTGTAAAGCTTAGCATGTTCAGAGGTTTTTAGAGTGTCTGAAATCAACAGTGCTGTAAGGCTGGCGTAATTAACCTAGAACTTGCTTTGTTTGGATAGTTAAATTACAGATAATTAGAACCTACATTTTTATCTACTTGGATTAATGTTAGTGTTACATATTCAGCTAGAGAAAGATGTTGGGCCAGCAACTCAAAACTTCGACTCAAAGAGAAATCCTAATTTAGTAGCAGCTGCTGCTATCCAGCTTTGACCAATCAAGGCAATTTTTGCTGGAGAACAACACC
Organism: Lagopus muta; assembly: GCF_023343835.1. Classification (NCBI taxonomy): domain Eukaryota; kingdom Metazoa; phylum Chordata; class Aves; order Galliformes; family Phasianidae; genus Lagopus; species Lagopus muta. The sequence continues at coordinate 64,217,824 of NC_064437.1, read as the reverse complement.
ACATCTCACCTCTCCTCTGCTTCCTCCTCAGTGTGGATACCGACATCCGTCCAGGGGTCCCCACGTGATGACAGAAGAACTGTTGTTGGCACCATTGGTTCCCAGCTCTGGAGCTCTTCCAGCTCAGTGTAGCTCCAGGCATGTATTGCCAGGTGAGGTTTTAGGGGAGGAATTTCCCCACTCTTCCTTGCTTACCCTAGAGCCAAGAATCATTGTTCATGAGCACTTGTGTAGGTATGCCCTTCCAAGGGACACATCGGACTTAATCGAGTGTTATTTCTAAATTGTTCAGTGTTGTGCAGTGTCAGATCAGGTTTACAGTGTTTTGCTTTCTTTTCATAAGCATTTGTTTGTAACTTGGAAGTTCAGGAGTTGATTTTGCTGACCAAAACTCAAGTCCTATTGTACAGTAGGTGCTGATTCCTTATCTTGACAATCAGCCCTGGGCCAAAAGCATAATGGGAAGCCAACTTTTGCAGCAGATCCTCCAGGAAGGCAGGTGTTAAACTGGGGAGCCTTCACATTTAAGGGACCAGAGGTAGCATCATTTACTCACAAAGGGAGGAGATCCATGTGAATTTTTCTCATAATATCACTTCATCTTTTAATAATGTTGAGATGTGGAACCATATTCCAAGTGTTTAGTGTCATGGGAAATGAAGCAGAATATATTTTGTTGGTAATTTCTACAGCAGCGGAATAAGGGTGGTGGTGATAGCACTCCAGCCAATTACCGGCTTCAGGTACTTCTTCTATATTTAAATTTCTTCCCAGTTACCTCAGTATAATTAATAAATGATACTGCTTCATATTTTCAAGGAAATCCAGACAGCTGTACCGCATATCACTCCTTTCTTTAATATGCTGTAAAAGTTCCTCCTCCGCGCTCGCTATTCTGTTGTCGTAATTAAGGATCTGCATCAGGAAATGCCACGCTTCAAACCTGAGTTTACTGTGTGCTTGACAGACTCCCACAGCTTCCTTCTCCAGCACTCATTTCCATCGAAAATGCCTCGTGAAGCCAGCAGCTCGCTCTTGCAGAGACTATCTTGATATGTAACGAGGATGCTGATTTTTAAATATGTTACTGAGGTCATACTCCATGCTGAAAGCATTTTTTTTTCTATTGTGTGGTAGTGGTTGCATAGCATGTTGGCGTGATGCACAGTGAATCTTGTGAGCTGGGTGGAAAGCCCCTTTCTCTTTGGCTTTTGTGCTCCAGGTGCGTGCCTGGGACACTTCACCAGTATTAGGAACATGAAAAATGTCTAGTAATACTCAAATACCGCGTAAAAAATATGCCTTTTACGTCTGAAACAAGGTCCAACATGCTAGATGCATATTTAATGTGTT